>NW_015629505.1:755266-780952 GCF_001515625.1 Sinocyclocheilus rhinocerous
CCCCCAGAGTTAGATGCATGCTTCACTGTTAAAGTTATTATTAAATAACTAGGCCTATTATAACATTGCATTCAGTTAGAGAGCAAAGGAATGACAACATAACCGGTACATTATTGGTTTTGTATTGCTTTTTACCTTCTTCTCTCGGAACTCTATCGTTTTTATTCAGGAAATTTTCTATTCTTCTTCTTAGCGTTTATTTTAGACTATAAAACACAGTTTTGTCCTATTGGTGATTAATATAAAATAAACGCTAAAAAGAAGACTATTTTGTGAGTGCGGATCATGGTATCATAGGCTACTATGGAAAATAATGTTTAATAAACACAATATCCGCACCGTGGTTGAATCTGCCGGTGGGGGCGGGGCCACAAATCCATGAGTTTGCATCAGGTTTACATTTACAAACCCGAGGGAACGGATTGCAAAAGCGTGCGCACGGATTATGAATTTGTGGGTACGGATTCAAAATCCGAAGGTACGGTTTACAAAATCTGAGCGCACGGATTGGAAATTCGTGGGTACGGTTTATTAATCCGTGGGCACGATTTGTTAAACCGAGGGAACAGTTTAAGAATTCGTGAGTACGGTTTATAAACTGAGGGGACGGATTGCAAAACCGTCGCCACGGATTGTTTTTTTTTTCTCCTACAGGTGACTTCCCGGGCTCCGTAGACTAGAAATAGGCAGCTGACAAGGTTTTCAGTCACTGCCAATGACCAACCTGCTTGTCCTGCGGTGTACATTTCAAACTATGATAATAGTACTAACTGCTCGACATATACAATGATATAATATCTATAAAATACCAGTCGTTTGCTTACCTCTCGGTCAGTGTGATAACAGCAGGGCACATGCTCACTGATTGTCCATAGTTCCCACTGAAGCTCTACAGACTGACGCTCGCAGATAAGAGGAATGTGAGCCGCGCCTCCGCTCGGCGCCTACGTCAGCTGAGGTTTCGTTTTCTCTTTTCAACGAGAGGTATTTTCTCATTGAGAGGTCACGTATCTGCTTTAATTTTGCCACAGTCCCCTATCAGAATGTTCCGTGGAAGAAGAAGGATGTCATTCGCTTTCATCTTCATGATACGCAAGAGAAAAAGTTGCACATTGTAACAATCTTGCGGTAGCAAAGAAAAGCATAAACTAGTATGAACCGCTATAAAGAAAGACCCACACGTTTGTGCCCTTTGATATGAGCTTTAAAACTTTATTGCTCTTTGTCAATCTCAAAAAGTGTATGCAAATTAGTGAAGTCCGCAGCATAGGTGCCGTTTTGTTCATGAACGAATCGTTTTAAACGAATCTTTTAGATAAGTAAATCGTTTTCGTTAATTACTGTGACTCGTTCGTGAATGATGTAAAGTAACATCATACCTTCCCAGACAGCAACATAGTTTTGGCCCAGATCCGGCCCACATCTGGCCCATGTGAAATCCATGCGGGCCAGATGTGGGCCGGATCTGAGCCGACACTGCTTGCTGTCTGGGTTGTAACGTTACACTTGCAGAAATGACCACTAAACGAATCAGTGAACGAATCTTTTGGTGAACGAGTCACGGGAATGAACTGCTATGTGTCTGTCTTGCTTTTTCTTTTTCTTTTTCTTTTTATTTGAAAAGAAGTAAGCTGGCCGTTATGTTTCCATAATTGAATGTTTTAGGCGTGTAAATAGCTCACTTTCACTTGTGAATGAAATGAATGAACTGTGACTCGACCATGGACTCGACTGACGTGACGGCATCTACATCATAACATGGGAACTTGCAGAAAAAGTCACTAAAATGAATCAGTGAACGAATCCGTTGGCGAACAAATTCAAAGTATTACTTTTTTAAATTAGTCAAAATCTCCAACACTATTTTTAAGTAGGCATTTTCAAATTTGAGGATCCCCGGGCTGCAGCCATAGCTTGACATTTTCGGGTTTTTCCAAATTCGCAACGCAGCACTGCAGGTCCGTTCACAGCCACCGTAGAGGCAATGTGTACGCACGCGCCCATCTCAAATCAACAATGGCGGCCTCCTCTGTCGTGTGTAGGTTACGTTTCGGGGGTTTCGGAGGGCTTGATAGATTTTGTTTTGGTTTGGAAACTCAAACGCTAGGAAGATTCACCTCGACTACATCGGCAATCAAAGCCCAGACAGAGAACAAGACAGCGAAAGCAGGTAACATTGTTTTTCTGTAGATATGTAGACATGACATTTAGCAAGTGATCTCAATTAAGTATTGGGAATGACAGCTGTAAAACGTGTATATGTTTTCATCTGCCATTTTATGTTAAAAGTAAATACCAAGTTGTCTTCTCATGGTAAAAAAAAATCGTGATAGAAATAACTAATTCAAGCCTCTTTCGACTTGCCCCATTTTCGTTTTAATCACGCAAGCCAAGGAGAGTAAAACATTTCAAGCAATCCAAGAGGAGAGAAGAGAACAAGCTGAAAGGTCGGTTTTGATCAGCTGTCCGTCTAAGATCAACGAAAAGAAGTTTTTAGATTACCTGTCTAAACATGGGACAATCAACAAGCATTTCTTCTACAATAGCTACGTAAGTGTTGCTGAACTATACAGTTACAAGTTTTATATCTAGAAGTCACGTGATGCTTGATCACAAAAATCTGAAATTGAATTATTGTTTATCATGTGATTCTGTTTCTGTAGGGAGCATATGCAGTGGTTGAATTCTCCAGCAGAGAGAGCATTGCCTCGTTGAAGGAGAGCACTAATATACCAGCTGTTGAGCATGAAGCTGCAGTGCCTTTCAAATCTCGCCTGCTGTCATTAAAATGGCCAGGCAGTCAGTCGAGCAATCATCCCATGCCAAAGTTCAAAGTGCAGTCCCCTCCATCCATCAATGAAATCAGCCAACTGCTCTCGGAAAAGGACAGTGTAAGTCTTCCGTGGGTGCTATGTTCATTTTTAAAGGTCTCATATTGTCAAAACTGAAATTTCCTGGCTTTTTTCATGATAACTGAGGTTTAGGTGCTATGTAACTACCATATAAGTTTTAAAACAGTCATTCCACAGTAAAATTCACACAGCCTGCATAAAGTAGCTGTGATTTTTCACGAACCGTTGTGACTTCCGTAAAAAGTTGACGTCATAACTACACAGTCGCCGCCTTCAGTCACCACCCCGAGCACCGCCCACAGTCCCACTCTACTTTTGTCAAACCCCCAGACAACATCGCGTCCATGCTATTTCTGAGCAACAACAACAGGGAAACGTGGAAAAGGTTAAGTTTAACAATGAAACCAGATCGGCCGACCTGTAACTTTACACTCTCACTCAGAGGATGGACGATCTGACAGGATTGTTACTATGAGGTGGATCACATCTAACATGTATAGTAAAGACAAACTCGCCGTGTCTATCTAGTCATGATGAAGATGTATATACATTTCAATTTCAGCAGGCAACTATTTTTACAGCTACATTATTGTTCCATCCACAATTAATAACAACAATGTATATACAATTACAAATTATATATAAATTGTCAGTTTGTTGTTTTACACACATGCACACAGACATTATTTCATATACGACATAGTCGTGAGATGCAAGAAGAAACATAGACATACTGTATGGCAAGAAATATGTAGACGCTCCCATAACAACAAAAGACAATACTTTATTGAACCTTTTCTGATAAGAAGTGTGCGCTGCAAACGTGAGCATTTTTGACGATCATTTCTGTCCAATCTGCTCGTTTTATCGCATTTAGCCACAGCTGTCGTCTGTTTTTGTCTGGCAGTGGCAGCAGATATACGATCAAATTTCTAATTTAATATGGGACCTTTAAACCAAGACATATGATTAGTCTAATGGAAAAGGATAAAAATTGGAATGGGAGATGTGTTCAGCGGCTCCTTTTTTATGTTTGCTAGATGGAGCTTCAAATATGCATCTTCTCTTCACTTTTCTTCCACAGATAGATGAGCAACTACAGTGTCTGACAGAGGCCTTAGAGCTCACAGAAGAGAACGTCAGTCTGCGCTTTCTTGTTTGTTCTCTACTTCGAGACATAGCTGGAGCATATTTCCCAGAATGCATCATTAGGCCTTTTGGCTCCACTGTCAACAGCTTTGGCAAACTTGGCTGTGATGTTGACATGATTCTGGATCTCGACGGCATCTATGCAACAAGCCAGAAAAAGGTCAGTGCTGTGGACTCCTTAAGTAGATTAAATCTAAATGGGCTAGTTTACCCAGAATTCTGTCTTTTGCTCATCCTCCTTATCCTTGTGTCATTGCAAACCTGAATGACTTGGAACATGAAGATATTTTGAAGAATGTTTGTAACCTAACAGCTTTGATTTCTAAATCAGACAAAGACCACTGAGACATTAATCAAAACTGCAGAGTCAAGTCAGTCATATAGTTGTTATAGTTTTAGTTTTGGAATCACATGAGAATGAGTAAATGATCACAGAATTTTCATTGTTGGGTGAACTGTCCTTTTAAGTTCCCCTTCAGTATGAAGAGTGAAAATCTCATTTGTTGTTGTTTTTGCCTAGTTATTGATTAGATTTATTTTTTTTGATATTTGAAAGTAGGCCTGTCGCAATAATCAATATATAGACTTATCGCGCAATATATATATACATGACCTCAATAATTTTTGGTGATGCAATATATCGCCCATTATATTTACTTAATAATTAAAAGACAACTTTTATAGTACTATATAGCTGTCATTGTATGTCATTAAAAAATATTAAAATTGCATGACTAAATAATACAATTTCAATGTTCTGGTCAATTTTAAGCCATTATGTCTACAATTAAAAATATGCATTACATTTCTACAATTAATTAAGGTTAGAACAATAGCAGTGATATTTTTTAATTCATTGATTACTGTATGCAGTAATGTTTTAAACAGGGCTCAGGACTGTCTCTGGAGTACCAGGTGAAGAGAGGAGCATCAGAGCGGGCTGTGACCCAGAGTATCCTCTCAGTCATTGGGAAATGTGTAGACCAGTTCGGCCCTGGATGTGTGGGCGTCCAGAATATTCTCCAAGCTCGATGTCCTCTTGTCCGCTTTGCTCACCAACCCTCTGGCTTTCAGTGTGATCTCACTGCCAATAACAGGTAATGTCTGCTGAATGACGTGTCACATAATTAGCCATACTCTAACTGCATCTTGAAATAAGACTTCAGAAGCTGAAAAGGAAAGTAATAATTAATCCCTGTGAGTCCCATACAAAGACTTTTAAAGTGTTGTTTTGTGGGCGTTAAGGGCTGCCAGCTTATTTTCTCACTCCCATTTACACTTCCCCAAAACAAAGGTCACTCTTATGCTTCCTTTTTAGAATGTGACGCACCAGTAATGCACAGAAACCTGCTCAGCAGTTTTTGTTGCGCTGAGACCCCTCATGGGGCAAGCTGTGGGTTAAAGAGGGGCACTGAATGTGCATAATGAGAAACACAGACCTTTATTTGCCCTTGATGGATATATGGTGGAGGATGTATGAACACAGGAGTAAAAAGACTGGGGAACATGAAATGCATTTATTTCATATTATTAAAAGTTAGTTGTTGTTGATTTTTTGTTTTTTTCTGAGGGACAGGATAATAATTTGTATTTGCTAATAACATGCATTTATACATGAATAATAGCAAAATATTTAGTTTGTATTTTTTGACAGTTTTCTAGTCTGTGATTGTTTCTTATTTACTCACTTATTTAGATATTTGTATACTTATTTGAATTGCTTATTTTGATATGACTTAATAGTTTAAATATGATATGAAAGTCATATAGATGTGCAGTGCACTCCTAGTGGCACCAGATAGAACAGGTTTTCCAAATATTCTTCAATATTTTAATCAAACAGATAGTCCAGTCCTAAACCCATGTTTTGTTTTATTTGTGACCCTGGACCACAAAACCAGTCTTAAGTGTAAATTTTTCGAAATTGAGATTTATACATAATCTGAAAGCTAATTAAATAAGCTTTCAATTGATGTATGGTTTGTTAGGGTAGGACAATATTTGGCCACAACTATTTGAAAATCTGAAATCTGAAGGTGCAGAAAAATCAAAATACTGAGAAAATCGCCTTTAAAGTTGTCCAAATAAAGTTCTTAGCAATGCATATTACTAATCAAAAATGAAATATTTACAGTGGGAAATTTACCAAATATCTTCATGGAACATGATCTTTACTTAATATCCTAATGATTTTTGGCATAGAAGAAAAATCTATAATTTTGACCCATACAATGTATTTATGGTTATTGCTACAAATATAACCCAGTGACTTAAGACTTGTTTTGTGGTTTAACGTTCTCATGTGTGCAGGGTGGCGATGAAGAGTTCAGAACTGCTGTTTCTCTACGGCCAGCTGGACCCTCGTGCTCGGCATCTGGTGTTCAGTGTGCGGTGCTGGGCTAGGGCTCATAGCATCACAAGCAGTATTCCAGGAGCATGGATCACCAACTTCTCTTTAACGGTCATGGTAGTTTTCTTTCTACAGCAGAGGAATCCTCCCATACTGCCCACACTGGACCGACTGAAGGAGCTGGCAGGTATACACAGTTGTACTTTTACAGCCATGCTTCTCTGCAGTTTCTTGTCTATTGTACTATACTGCCATACAAAGGCAAAAGACAGTAACTACACTTTTGGTTAAAACAGATATGACTGAAATAGGTTCTCTTATTATGTTCTGTCCTGTTACAGATGAGTTTGCCTCAAGTATGCTCAGATTCAGAGAAAGAGTGCGAAAATTAATATTGAAAAGAAAAAAAAAGAACTAGATTAAAATATCAAAAAGCCATTTTTTCCTCAGCTGCAGTGTTGTTTGTACCTTTCTAAAGGTCAGTGGGGAAAGCTGTGGTGCCCCTTACTCTAGAAAACTGTGTATACCTTTTTTCATGTGACCATACAATTTAAGTTGATACATTAAATTAATCAAAAGTGACAGTAAATATTTTTACATTGTTACAAATGATTTCTATTTCAAATAAATGCTGTTCTTTCTAACTTTTTATTAATCCTGAAAAATATGTATTAAGGTTTCCACAAAAAAGAAAAAAAAATTAAGCTGCACAACCATTTTCAAGAGTGATAATAATAAATGTTTCTTGTTATATAAGAATGATTTCTGAACGATCATGTGACACTAAAGACTGGAGTAATGGCTGCTGAAAATTCAGCGTTGCCTTCATGTAAATAAATACATTCTAAAATATATTAAAATAGGAACCATTGATTTTCAATCATAATTTTTCACAATATTAGTGTTTTTGCTGTTTTTGATCAAATAAATGCAACCTTGGTAAGCATAAGAGCTTACTTTCAAACACATTAAAACATCTTACAGAGCCCAAACTTTAGAGTAACAGTATATATTTAGAATGAGCCCATCATATACATATACATACATTCTAGATGGCTTGGATTATTTGCTTTGAACTAACATTTGATTTTACAAGTCAAACTGCCCTTTTATAAAACCTTGTAAATTATTTTCCATAGCCTCATAATTCATAGTTATGAGTTAAAAATGAAGCATTTTCTCAAAATGGCAGCTGTTGGGTAAAGTGTGTCAGATGTTTGGGAGTGCATCAGTGGCTCAGCTAATAGTGATTAGTATTCAGAAAATACGACTGCACAATTCCAGTTTCAAATTTTTAAACTACAATCATATATATATATATATATATATATATATATCCTGTATGTAAAATACATTAGACACTGCTGTCTCATCGTCTGTAAAGTATAGTAGCTCAGGATACATCACACTATATGACTCTCCTCTGAGCTGACTGTCTAAACACACAATAATCGTTTTCTTTTTTTGGCCTGCCAGGGTCAAGGACAGTGATGCCACAATAGTGATACAGAATCCATTACTATATGGAGGCCGCTCAAATTATGTTTATGCTTTGTGTGTGTGCACTTTCCAGGACCATCGGATAAGTGTGTCATTGAGGGTAATGACTGCACTATTGTCAGTGACCTTAGCAAGATTACACTGCAGCAGAACACAGACACATTAGGTGAGTGGAGCACATGGATGGTTTTCATAATTTACACAAACTTAATCAAAGGTTTTACTTTTTCACCTGTGTTCTGATGGCTCATTTCTGTGATGCTTTTGTAATGCATTCAATTTTTATTGAGCGTTAATGACACTGCTGTTTATTTTTCTGTTGTTTTAATTTTTTCATCCACAGAGAAACTGTTGCAGGAATTCTTTGAGTTTTATGGCAATTTTCCTTTCAACAAGGCATCGGTCAATATCAGGAAGGTGAGTCATCCACCGACGACATGAGCATCCATGCGCAATCTCCCAGAGGACACTGCTGACGTCTTAGCAGACCCTACACAAATGCCCACCAGAGGGCAGTCAATTCAAAGAAAGTGTCTGTCTGCAGTGGACACAGATATGCAGTTGCAATCAAATCTATTCAGCTCCCTTGACCTGTAAGACGTTCTGCTGCCGTAAACAAAGGTTTAGGAAAACAATTCAACCAAAGCATCAATAAAGTATTTTAGAAAGTTTATTAATACACATTTGAGTGATTCTGAGATTTATGAAGTTGATGAAAAATGGAGAAAAAAATAATCGAATTGGCGCAACATTCATGTACAAAATGATTTAACCCTCAAATTTTGTAGAGAATCTTTTATTCTTTATCATGTCCAATAAGCGTTACCTCTAAGTGATTACAGGTTTCTGCTTACAGCAGCTCTCTACTGGAATCTTAGCCCATACCTCATGTGCAAAAGGTTCCAGAAATCACTGATAATCTTTGGTTTTCATGTCACCACTGCTTTCTTCAAATTCCATTAAATATTTAAATGAGATTTAAATCTGAAGACTGAACAGATCACTCAAGAACATTTCACAGCCAATCCCTTCATATTATTAAAGTCTCTGGGGATTTAATATTTTTGATTGCAGTGATTGGGGTCTATATGTCTGAGACCACTAATGAAAATGCTTTTATTTTGTTTTTCCAATTTAATACTTGTTGTTGTTGTTGTTGTTTTTGTACATTAAATTATCAGTATAACAAATTGAGTGAAAATGCTGATGCAATTGATGTGTTAATACTGTGCCTTTAAGTGTCCGAAGGCTTAAATATCCTGCTTTATATCTCTTTCACCAGGGAAAGGAGCAGACCAAACCGGAAACGACAGCTTTGTATATCCAGAATCCATTTGAAACCACTCTAAACATTAGCAAGAATGTTAATGCAACACAGCTAGAACGTTTCGTGGCACTTTGTCGTGAAAGTGCTTGGCTTCTCCAGCAGAAGGAAATTCTTAACCAAAGTTCGGACTCACCGTGGGGGTTCGCCGCACTTCTCCTCCCTTCAGTCACCTCAGGAGCAGGGGTGAAAAGTCGCAGGAAGAGAAAACTGGAACCAGCTAGCTCAAGAATAAAGAACCTGTTAGACTCTCTGAAGATTAAAGGTGGTGAAACTGTAGCAAAGAAAGGAAGTGCAAACTCTAGTAGGTGATATGGTGAATAAACTTCACTCACCCCGAAGAGCACAGGAAAAGTCTTCTGAAGAGCAAATTTAAATGACCAACATGCCCAAAGAGTGGAACAAACGTGAAGTTTATATATTTCTACAGTCAGAATCTGTATGTCTTTTAAGAAATGTAAAAAAAAAACTAAGCTCAGTTTCCGTTCTACTCAAGTATTTCACATGAAAGAGAAACTTTGTAGATTCCAACATGATATAACATAGGAAGAAGAGGTCCACTGCGGTCTTTGACTCCTAGAAAAATGGAGTTTAATGGTTGATCTGATAACAACAATCATTACGGTTTCCAGAGAAGTGGAGCAGAACCTCTGAACACTAAACAGCTTGCATGGAACAGTTGTGATTGTTAGATCACACACAAACTCCATCTTCTCTGAGTTGCCATATCAATACAATGGCCTAATGACTCTATGTAAAAGCAAAGGTCATGTCATGTTTTTACATCAGTATCATGGTGTTGTGAGAACTGCAAAAAGAATAAACAGTCACCGTAAACTAAATGTTTTATAAGATATTAAAACAAAGTAGCGTTCAGACCATTACTGTTTGTTTCTTCTTGGGCTTCTTTATTTCTAATTTTTCCCATACTCTTTAAAAATAAGTGTCTGAATGTTTCATAAACTACAGAAGCCTGTTTCTGCCACAGAGTGAACAAATTAGTTTTATTTCTCAATATTTATATATCAGAATTGTGACTTAATTGCTCATAATTGGGACTTAATCTCCTCGTAAATGTGACTTTCTCACAATTGCAACTTTAAATCTCACAATAATAACTTTATTTCTCCTGATTGGAGCATCATTTCCTTGTAGTTGTGACTAAATCTCACAGTAAGACTTGACCTAACGTGACCTAAATTCTCTTTTGTTTCACACGATTGCAACTTTATTTCTCGTAATTCTGACTTTATATCTGACAATTGAGACTTCATTTCATTTAGGCTCACAATGAGACTTGATATCTTGTGACGTTACCTTTTATCTTACAATTGCGACTTCTCGTCATTGAGACTATATCTCAATATAAGGATGGCTTTCATAATAAACTGGAAGGTAAGTGTGAGAAGATGGATGGAACAAGACATGGGAAAGGTGGAGAACTACAGCACTTTGGTGGGGAGGGCAGGAAACAGATAGTGAGCTGATGGAAAAAAGTTGTAGAGTGTTGGCAAATAGAGAGGAAATGAGTGTTTTGAGGACGATTAGTAGCAAGGGAAGAAAACTATAGTGGTAGAAGATGAAAGAGTGTAAAGTCTGGGAGTGCTAGTTAGTTGTTTTAATGTTCATGACATTTTTACCACTCAACTTGATGAGGTTAGAGGTCAAAGAGTATAGTGGAAACCATTTCTCTTAACCTTACTCCTTCCACTGAGAGCCAGAGAACTACAATTTTGTCACCTTTAAACCATCTGAACTGAATTTGAACTGTGGCTGTATGAGAACCTGAGGAAGGTCATGGGCTCCTTAAGACAGGCAAAGGATGGAGTGATAGAGTAATAAGTACTCAAAATCCTTATGCACTTACACAGGTGAAATCCCACCCAGAGCTGCTTAGTTGTGGATTTATCCGAACAGCTGAAAGACATTTGGACTTTATGAGCTTATATCTGCATGGCAGCAAACTGTTCACAATAGTTTATCAGCTCAGTCATTTATACCTCATAAGGGTTCTTACAGTCACCGTATACACAGTGATGGCTTAGGACTTGCAGAGCTGTGAATGCTGTCTTTGTGCCCCCTAAAAGGTACGTTTTTTTATTGTTTGTATGGGTCTGTTAATACAACAAAGTAAATTGTGGATGTTAAAATGCATGATCCTTCAGAAATCAGTCTAATATGCTGACTTGGTGTTCAAGATAAAATTCTAATGTAAAAGTCAATTGACACTCATGATGAATGCATCCTTGCTGAATAAAAGTATTCATTTCTTTCATAACAAAACATAAAAGATCTTATTGGCCCTAAACGCTCGTGTGTGTGTGTGTTATAACCAGGTCTATTCATTTTATAATTTGAATTATAACCACATATAAACCATTATTTTGCTTTGGCATGTGTTTGTTCAACCTCTGAGTCAGCAGACGGGTTGAGGCTTCCACTGAGTGTAAGACTCGTCAGGTTATGCTACAATTGTTTTT
Source organism: Sinocyclocheilus rhinocerous (assembly GCF_001515625.1). Classification (NCBI taxonomy): domain Eukaryota; kingdom Metazoa; phylum Chordata; class Actinopteri; order Cypriniformes; family Cyprinidae; genus Sinocyclocheilus; species Sinocyclocheilus rhinocerous. Next base: position 766,922 of record NW_015629505.1, read on the forward strand.
CTTCACCCTGCTGCCAAACTAAACAAACCCCTTCAAATATGATGATTGGTATGCCCTGGCTCCAAAGGAGATGTGTTTTAGTCATATTCTCCAACAGTTCTCGTACTACCCATAGAGTGTTTGCTTTTGAGTATGTACAAAATATATACTTTCTTTCTTTCTCTCGTTCCTTCTGCTTATTCTTGGCTGTAGGTTTTTCTCCTGAGCCTGAAAGAATTTTGGAAAGGTGGCTTGAGGGTTTGAAAAACACGGGGGATTTGCAGGAAAAACAACATGAAATGAAAATGGTCTTGGCTTTGCCGCCTTAGTGGAATTTCAGTCAAAACCTGTGCTATTTACAACATCTTCAGAGGATTTTGCTGGTTAGGTGCAATTTACCATTTTAAAGCCTTGGATGTTTATAAAATGCTCCAGATATTATTTTACACCTCTACAGGCAGTGAGTAGTGTGGCATCTTTGACACTTTTATGATACTTTAATATGTCCACAGCTGATATGTATCAATTATTTGTGTGACTATAATCACATGATCTCAATCTCTCATGTAATATCATTCACACCCAGGCGTAATCTAACTTCCTTTTCCTTTTCAAGTCCATTGTCCACAGAGTGTGCTATAGTCCTGTTTCCAACTCCACAGCTTGTGCTTGTGCCAATCATTTGCCATGTAGTACCAAAACACATAGAGTATCCTTCCTTCTGTCCTCTCTCAATCTGTTTCCAGATCTCACTGTCTCCAGATCTGTTCTTTGCCTTTCCACCTCCTGCTGTTTGTTTTTCCCAAAGCACCTTGTGGATCAAGAGAATCTGAGAAAGCTGACACAGTTCTTGCACTGCACTGCACTGCACCAGCCAATAGCATTAGCTCAGTAAACTGGTGGAAAGTCCTGGCCTGTTGTTGTTGCTTTTAGCGAGCTCAAGCGTGTGCACACAAACACACACACACACACACACACTAAAGTTCAATTATCAGAATGGGCCTCTGTGTGCACCCACAATGCCCATTGTTTTAGTTCTCTACCTCAGCAAGGCTTAATTGAGCCTGGCACCAAAAGTCGATCCTCAGTGGAACGAGAGAGCTATGCCGGTCGATGGCATTTCTCTCTTTCTCTCTTGTCTGCTGTTCTGGTGCTGAGGGCCTGGCTGCAATACAGGCAGTACTAACACAATATGAGTGTCTGGAAAGGCCTCCATTTAAGAGGCCTGTCTCTGTTTAAAAATTTAGTCAGTTTACAGTTACTAATGATGGGTGAAAACAGCTTACTGGACCTTGCGTCTAGGTCTTGCTTGCCAGCTTTAAAAGGGTTTCTTCATATATTAGCATTGTTCATACTTATTCTCACCAAGGTTGCATTTATTTTTAATATTGTGAAATATTACTACAATTCAAAATAAATGTTTTCTATTTTAATATATTTTAGAATGTAATTTATTCATGTGAAGGCAAAGCAAAGTTTTAAGAAGCCATTAATCCAGTCGTCAGTGTCACATGAAATGTCTTGAAAATTGACTTCTGAAATCATTTTAATATGAAGATTTGGTGCTCAAGAAACATTTATGTTTCACAGTTGAAAATGGTTGTGCTGGAAACCTTGATATTTGTTTATCATATCATATTATATTATATTATATTATTACAGTTTTTAGAGGGGTTTTATTTTTTGTTGTATGTCACTTTCTATGGTCTCTCATATCTTTGTTTTATCTACTAGACCTACATCAGTTTATGTTCTGGAGGAAGCGATGTATCTAAAGCTACCTGTTGGTTAGCTTGTAGTTCATTGTTGGGTTTAATGTAATTCTCGTTTTCCTAGTGTCAACTACTCAAGGTTTTGGCTTTCATACTCAGAGAGTTTGCATATGTGACATTTATGTGCTTCCTGCATGATGAAAAAAAAACTTTGCTTTGAGAATTCCATATGCACTTCACTTATTTTTCTCATGCTTTTCACAAGTGCTGTGATGATTTTTTATTTAATTTTTTTTTGTTTTTGATGCACTTACTGAAAATAAACAACTAAAACGTCAATTTATTAAGGTCAGGATTTCTCCCCTGTCACCAGAGTTGGCCTTTTTCTCCATGGCTGTACGCAGCTGCAACTGGCATGATTGTATTTGTGGCCACTTGTTGAGAGGTTTCTTGATGATAGAAAAGGAGAAATCGGAAAATGGAAGAAGTTTTATTATTCAGCCCTGAAACCATTTGTTTTTAGTCACTTGTGAGTTTTTCTCACTGTATGTGTGTCTAATTACACCATGAAAACTAGAAACATGTGCATGAAATTGATTACATGGACATTTGATTGCAATCGGTTTGTGTAAATTAGAATAGAACTTTATTCCCGCTCCCTTCTCTTTCCCAAACACTCTGGAGCATCAGTATGAGCTTTCCCCATGAATATTGGATCCCATCAGTGGTGGTGAATCCATATGTAATGACATCCATTCCTGGAACCATCAACTCTATGATCTGTCTCTGCTAAAACTATTAGAGAGAAGCAGCAGCTCTCCTATTTCATTACTGAAAAACACAACAGTAGGATCCTATTCCACTTTTCATCTTTCAGACATCTTCACCTCACACTTGGAGAACTATAGGGACATTTTCCTCCCACTCTTCTCTTTCTACAATTCCTCTTTAGGTGTGTGAGTTTATGTGGGAAGTCGTTTGTGTCTAGCAAGAGATTATCTGCCTTAAAATCATTTTAATGCATTAATAGGAGCATAGTTGACAGCAATCTTTATAATTAGTCATTTAATTTAGGATATGGCTACGAATTATTAAATAATTTTTGCTATAAATACAAAAATGTTTCTCTACGTTAGTGGCACAATTTTTGTAGTTAAAGCAGCACTATGTAACTTTTGGCGCTCTAGCGGTTAATAAACAGAACTGCTCACATCCCGCGGAAGAACATTCCAACCAGAGCTACTTCTCTAAGTTTGTGTCTATGGCGATTCACGCAGGTATGTGTTACTCCGCAGCGGTGACGACCCGACCAGGCTACAATAGTCCAAATATAAGTACTTATTATAAGTGTACCGGAGTGATTCGGAATAAGACAAAATTGTGGTTTGGAAGATTAATTCATGATGTACTCGCTCATTATATACATTTTGCAAATTTTGAACACAGAAAAAGTTACATAGTGCTGCTTTAAAGACCAAGGAGAGGGAGTGTTTATGATCAAAATTTTGAACACAGAAAAGGTTACATAGTGCTGCTTTAAAGCACATACTGCCATATATAGCTGGAACAGAAGTGGCACTGTGTGCTAGTAAATGAACTGATGTCAGTTTGAAATTAAATTTCAGTCTTAAGAGAGACTCTGAATTAGTCTATATTTGGCAAGGCAGTAACTAGGTTCTCAGTTAACGTGATTTAGGTGAATGGTGGATAGATTGGAGTGAAAGGAGATGAGATGACCTCATAGCACTGGAAAGCTAAGGTCAGAAGAGTGACTGGACTACTGAAAATAGGTAATGAACAAAATACTAAACAATAACCAGATCTCAAATAGGGTGTCAGCATTATACAGATAATCAGACAGATTTTACTAAAAACAACAGCAACAAAAAATAAAACTAAGAAACCATTACGAATATCATGTTTAACTACATGTCCAAAAAAGACGTAGGCCTATTACAAAATGACACAAAAATGTCTGGCATGCGCTTCTATGCAGGACCTCAGTTGACAATTGTGAATAACTTTAGTGAATCGGTTCGTTTGAATAGTCCGTGTAAATCAAACTGTTCATTATATTGTTTTATTTGCATGAACCATCCAAACTAACCAATTTACTCAAATAAATTTGACTTCCCAGCATTACAACACAAGAGAGAGAAAAGATTTGATAAGAGCACATAAGGAGCCTTTCACAGAGAATGCTTTTTTGCATTTCTAAACGTAAGACACTGGTAGTGTAACAAAAAAATAAATAAGACACAAGCTCTAGAGGCACATTTCATACAAGTTGAACTAAAGTTGCAGGTTTAGAAACTCTGCTGTGTCCAAATTCAGATGCTGAATCTTTTGAAGTGGCAGCAGATTTTGAAGTCTGCGTCTTAAGGATGCAGCCCCTGAATTGGACTCTCATGTCATATGCTGCAAAACATGTGAGTGCAATGATCTAACACATCCGTCTACTGTATGTTTACATATAAAAACAATGGAAAAGCAGTGAGGTGGAACGCAAAATGTGTTTTGTGTGAACGCCCCCTTATTAGCTTTGCATGACTGCAATGCTGCGTGTGCAATTTGAGTAGCACTGAAACCCGACACATTGCTAAAATGTCATTAAGATAGTAGTATAGCTGTAGTACAAATAAACACTGCTCCTTCACATGTCCTATAAATTGTCAGCATCAAACTTTGAGAGAAAGAAAAGGTAAATATAAAAGACCTAAAAATTGAGCTTTGTAATGATATCTTTCGGCACATTACAAACTTCATTTTTGTTATGGGGATAGGATAAAAGTGGTTTAGGATAAATAACAAAAGGTCAACATCATGTGCTGAACAGTTTTGTTTTGCAATGGCCAGCACTCTTTAAAGTCCCATTATTTTTGAGTGGATGAATTTGTGGGCTGACACAGACAAAGCTCGCTCTGTCAAAATGGCCTTTGTTAGGGATTCTCCCCATTATCCCACCACCCAAGACCCAGCATTCTCTTTGTGCTCAGAAACTGTTTGTGTGTGGTTGTTTGGCATTTCTGTGCACTTCACACGGTTTAAAAAAAAATACTGAATAGCTATGAAGTTTTTATGTTTCTGTTCACTCTTATGTTTTTATATGCATGTTTAATTACTGGTTAGTTGCATTCAGCTGAACCTTAAACAAATATTACAACTTGATTCAGCCTGAATTCACACATGTAGACAGGTCAGTTCATTTTTAATAAGATGTTGTTAAGGGGTAATGATGTCTGGCATGGAAGCAAAGAAAACCCCATCTGCTGATGTCATATGGACAGTAACATCTTTGATGCTGTCAGCATGAAACTAAAATAGAAAGACCAACGTAAGGAGCAGTAAGTGAAAGGACATTCATTTCAATTTTGTTTTCAGTGTAGGAAAAAACGGAAAAGGAAATGAACTCAGGATCCAAGAGAGTCCATTGAGAGGTCTTGACAACTACAAGAATGTTCAGTGACCTGATTAGGTAAACAAACACTCTAATGTCAAATCTTTATGGCGTTTAAAGGTCAAAGTTCGAAGGGCACCTTTTTAAGGCTATGTTGCTGACCTGTGCAAGGTCACACGGCACATGCTCTACACGTGCATCCTGAGGTCTGGCATTAGTTGAGCTGTTGTTTCGTGGTGATGATGAGCTGGTCTCTGCGTCCTTTCTCTCGGGCCGTTTTTAGTTTACCTCTAACAGAGGTCATCTGTCCAAGGAAATGGTTGGGAAATTCGTGATTCGTGAGTGATGTGTCCTAAATTCCCCCTTCTCTCATTCAGTGGAGCAAAAATAACAGAAATATTAACAGTTCCTTAGAAATAACTCCACTGAAGCAAGAGTGCTATTTATATTTTTAGATAAGAGATAACCGCAATGATTGCATAAATAAGCAGCCATGGGGCCAGTGGCCAGATTCGTTGAGTGTACATGATGATGTTGCCATTTAAATGTTTTTGATTTCTCTGGGATCTTGTGGTGTTCAACCTGCAGCTAAACTCATTAATTACTGGTGTTCTTCCTCAGTGCCTTGTGGTAGTGACGTTCATAGATGACTAAAGCTCACTTGTTGTCAAGAAGATTCTTAAATGTGTTCATAAGGTGCCATAAATACAGAGCATCAGTAGTGTTACTCATTTAATCTCTGGTCCAGTTCCTCTGGGTTTTAGGGGCAGAATATTATTGATAATTCACTAAATGTACAGAAATGTCATTTTATAGTGTAAGAATTCATTAAGAAGCTGACATGCAAACTAAGAAATGGGATTCTACATTATTTTTAGGTCACTAATTAAATGTAAGAAAATATGTGACATCAGCCATGTGAACTCATCTATACATAAGGTCAGATGCTGTCACTTCCATTGGAGCAAACATTCTCAAACCATGCTGGATAACATGATCATCAGTCCATGTCAGCTTGAGTGTTGCTGTCATTAAAGAGAAAGGAGGACACCGAATATTAAGAATTAAGCATATAAATATATTATTTAAATTTTCACTGGTAATAATGTCACTTGTAATACATTGTTAGGCTGGGTGTCAATTTTTATTTTCAGTTACAATTTTGGCTTCCAACAACTATGAACACAAAATAATCAAGATAAACTGATTAATGTGCTGCATTCAGCTTTGCTGTGATGCTGTTGTTGTGTCTTGTGTTATAAATCCTATAGTGTGATTTATTTTTAATGACATTTAATTTTATTGTTATTTTATCTATTTAGAAATGTGTGTGTGTGTGTGTGTGTGTGTGTATGTGTGTGTGTGTGTATGTATGTATGTAGTGTGTGTGTATATATATTCTTTTGTATGTATGTGTATATATATTTATATATTTGTGTGTGTGTACCATTGGTTTTTATTTAAAAGTTCAATAAATGCATAATGTTTCAAAAGTAATTGTGTTAAAGTCATTTTGATATCGGTATTGACTAAAATGATTATGATTTTTGACATGATCAAGCAGTTCTAATAAAATGTTTTATTTCATTAGAAAAGAAAGCAGAGTAGATGCATTTTCACACACATTTTGGACCACCCACTGTATATGCACACAGTCCTTAGTGAAGTGTCAGTCACTACCTTTTCACTAGTACAGCAATTTGTCTCCAGAGGAGATTCAGTGAGAAGCCCAAGTGAGATGTATATCTCTCTTCACCTATATTTATGTAAGGGGGAATGACAAGGAAGAGGGTGGATTTGGGTGGGACAGTCCTGCGTGACCCCCTGTTCAAATTCCCCCTCTGGTGAGGCAGGTTACGCTGGAGAGAGTTTGTTTTCTTTTTATTAAACTGGCATTTGGGCTATTTGCATCTGTGCTAAGGACTTTCAAACACCCCACTCCAGCAGCTCAAACTGAGAGAGACGGGGGCTGTACAAATGAGCAAAGGAGAGTTACACATGGAGCGCTGGATAGGAAGCACATGTGCTGCTCCGTCCCCTGGGAGCAGCTCCACCCTTTACTCTACCCTTTCTCTCATTCTTTAAGCCATCTCTACTATCTCTTTCATCCTCTGTATGTTATATCCTTAGAGAAAATCATGCTCACTCTCATCTGCTTTTAACTCCTATTTTTATGCATCCGTTTTTTGGTCATCCACGATCTCAAGGATCATCTAATTCCCTTTCTCCTTTCCCCCATTCTCCTCTTTCCTTGCTGTCCAGAGCCTTTGCTCGAGATTCCACACATGCCTTTAATTTGGGAGGGAGGGAGCCCAGGAGTGCAGCTAGCTTACAGCTCAGGAATTTTCCACCCTCCCTCAAATCAGCACATACGTTGATAAAACAGAGGGAGACGGAGGTGTGGGGCCACCAGCGGTCTGCCCCCAACCCCTTTTTCAGGGATCCAAAACTGTCTGTTCAGTGAGTGGCCATCAAATGAAGGTGACAGAAAGGTCATCAAAGTAATGGAAAGTGGAAAGTGAAGAGAAGTAGACTGAGATGGAGATTTGTAGAAACGATTGGGAAAAGGGAGGGTTATTGGGTGATTTAGAAAGGAGGAGAGGGTGAAATGGAACAGGATGGCTGCTTGTGGAGAAGTGATGAGGGTGAGAGGTAGAAATGATGGTTGTGAGTTCATCCCAATTCTATGTACAAGAAAATGTGTCACGAACAATCAGAAAGCACATTGCACTGAATCTAAGGTGAACTTTTAGCTTTTCTAATAATTCAAGGTCATAGGGTGTTACAATACATGCTGTTTGCAGACTACAGGGCGTTTATAATAGTCTCTGTGGAATAAATCAGTACAGAAATTGAAGTCTAGACATCCATGGGAAGTGAGTTGAGGTGGCAGACAGCACTAATAATATCACAGCCAAAGTGCTGTTATAATTTCCTTATAGGAGGTGGAGGTCAGACAGACTGGTGTAGTCTCAACTGACATGATTATGCTGTCAAACATATTGTTTCTAGATTAATATTTTACCAGTATAAATTTATCATTTTCACACTCTCATATTATTCCAAACCCAACCTAAGATCGTTGGAAAAACATGTCTGTGGCGACTTTTGTGCAAAATTACAAAAACATGCCTATACATACAATTCATTGCAGTTTTCAGTTGAAATTACCACTAGTGGCAGTAAAAATTTACACAGGCAGATTATCGATTAATAAAACATTTCTTTGCATGCTTCCTTACACAAGACTATATTATGGCCTCAAAACACTTTTACCATAGTGCAGGAATGGTAAACTAATATATTTGCGTCACATAACCAGCTCCTTAATTTTGGCATGTCTGATGTAGTAAACTTGCTCAGTAGCTCACCTGGTATAGACTTTTGTCTCAATAAACTCCTAATTTGCTGCTTATTAATAGTTAGTAAGGTACTTGTTAAGATAAGATAAGAAACTTTATTGTCATTATAATAATACAACGAAATTTGTTTGGTAGCTCACAGAGACCAGCAGCATTGAAAAAATATAAGAATACACAAGATATAAATAATTACACTATAATATAAATATAACAATATATGCAAAAGAATATATGTACAGAGGGTTAAGTTCAAGTATGGGGTAGGATTAAGGGATCTTCATATGGTCATGCAGAATAAGGCATTCATATGTGCTTTATAAACACTAATAAACAGCCAATATGCTAGTAACGTGCATGCTAGTAAGCAGCTAGTTAATAGTGAGAATTGGTCTTTGAAATAAAGTGTTACCAGTGTTCGTTTTTGTTAATACTATTGGCTAGGTTTAGTGTAGGTGATACATTATTTTCAAGCACAATTAAAGCATTAACTTTTTAGTGCCTCTCATCAGACATTTAATTTCTGAACAGCTGTGACATGTACAATAACCACCATAATACAGTGTTGCTGTCAGGGATTCGTCACAGTCACTTCAGTCACCATCCAGGACAATCACCAGATCACAGTCACCTGAGTTCTGATCACCCGCACCTGCTGTCACCAATCAAGCCACACTACAAGTGCACACACATCACAGTCACTCATCGCCCGGTCTACCGTTCACTCCTATGGACTGTTCTGGACTCTCTCAGCTGAACTCACCTAGAAAGACTTACCTTCTGTTTCGCCATGTTCATTTTCACCTGTTTCTGAAGAAAAAAAAACGGACCATGCTTTTAGCACCACTCACTGGACATTTGACTTTGAAAGTGTTGCGAAATGTGCAATAAGCAATATAATTTTGCAAAGCCTGTGTTGTCCAAACCTATACTTTTCTTTTTTCAGTTGAATATCCTTGCCACTTTTTTCAGTATAATGAAAGTGAATAGGGATAGCTAGGGGGAAAAAATCTAATGTGTCTATATAACCTTTTAAGATTTGTAGTCTTTGGGAACCATAAGACAAGTTTGAGTGAGGATTTTTATTTATTTTTTTCTTCATTTTGGTGCTTCAAAGACCCAATCCCCATTCTCTTTAATTATATTAAAACAGTCCAGAATATTCTTCAAAAACACTTTACATGTTGCAGAGAGGAAAGAAAGTCATGGTTTTGGAATGACATAAGTTTGAGTAAAGGACAGAATTTGAATTTTTGGGTGATATTTGGTCTGTCTCTCTGCAAACAAAGGTTTTTGTCATCTCTAGAGTTACTTTATTCAGGCTCCTCCAGGCTAAAGATCTGCCTTTAAATAGAAAGACAGAGCTGAGCATATGATGAAAGAAAGCAGTTTTTGGTCAGCTTTTGAGTTTGCGAGTGGTGTTTCAGTAGATACTGAGGAGGGAGAGGAAAATCCCTGAGTTAAAATAATAATTACAGGGGGCTTTGATTTTCATGATACTGCAGACGTAACTGGGTCTCCCTTCTTTTCTCAACTCCATTGAAATGCAGCAAAAAAAAAAAAAAATGTAATTTCGCTCTGGTAATGACTACTGCAGTCTTTAGAAAAGGCTTCTATGTTGAAAGAACCAGTATGTGAGACTGAGGGACTGAGAGCGTGCTTTCATTTTGCTTTTTCGTCTTTTCTCTTACTTGAGTCACTGAAACCTACATAATCATTATTTGCAAAATTATTAGCATATTAATACAGAAAGCAATTTATATCAGCTGCTAGACACGCGGTCTTGTTAATAATGACAGAGCCTTTATTATATTAACTGTTGTAGGCCTGGTCAATATGAAATGCTGTATTTTGTTCTGCTGCATAATTACTAGATCATTAATTAATGATGAATGAGTAATCTATGTTTGAATCATAACAGCGATGTCAAAGAATACTTGGTTGAATCATAACATCAATGTCATAGATTAGATTACTTTTCCACTGTCTTCTAGAAAACGCTTGAATTAAACATGCATCATAAAATCAAGAATCTCAAAAATGCCCTGGGATCGTTCCATTATTAGTCTGTTTTTAAGACAATTCACTCTTACCAGTGGCCAAGGAATCAAAACATAGGCGTGTCCTGTGGAAATAAGGAAGTATTAAAGAGATTTTTTCTCGTTTGGCTGGTGAGGATATTCAGAGCAACCAGAACCCTATGGCTCTGATTAATCTCAGGTCCTGTAAAGTGAACAGCTCTCCGGAGCTCTTAATGACCTCAGGTCCGGGACGAAAAGCATTTGTTCATATTACTGTCAATTGTATTGTTTTTCCAGAGTTATTCTCAGTTTTAGTTGTATTAGTGCTGTCTATGTATGAAATACATTTTATCTCTACTTGCAAGGCAGCTTGGTATTGATATTCCTTAACCACTGTGGTTAGAGGTTTCTTTTAAATGACAATTTAATTAGTTCTAAAATTATTCATTAAACCTTTTAAACTTTGCAGTTAATTTAGTCTGAATTAGCTTTAACATACTTCTTAACGACTCTATATGACTTTCTTCTTTCAGACGAATACAATCGGAGTTATATTAAAAAATGTCCTGCTCTTCCAAGCTTTATAATGGCAGTGAATGTGGGTCGAGATTTTGAAGCCCAAAAAAGTGTGTCCATCTATCATAAAAAGTACTTCACATGGCTCCGGGAAGTTAATAAAGGCCTTCTGAAGCGAAGTGATGCGTTTGTGTTTTAATAAAACTCTTGTATTCATCTGAAAGAATAAAGTCATATACACCTATTGCTTGAGGGTGAGTAAATCATGGGGTAATTTTCATTTTTGGGTGAACAATCCCTTTAAGTTTGCTGTTTGTTAATGAATTTAAAGCGATAGTTCACCCAAAAAATGAAAATTCAGTCATAGTTTACTTACCCATATGTTGTTCCAAACAAGTATAACTTACTTTCTTCTTTGTAAAGAATGTTGGGAACCAAACAGCACTGGAGCCCATTACTACTATTGTCCATCGTATGGGAGAAAAATATCTTTGAAGTTCCACAGAAGAAAGAAAGTGATACAGTTTTGGAACGACAGAGAAAATTATGAGAGTTTTTTTTTTTTTTTTCTTTTTTTGGGTGAACTGTCCCTTTATATTTGATTTTAATTATGAGAGTTTTTTTTTTTTTTTCATTTTTTGGGTGAACTGTCCCTTTAAGATTAAAGTTGAAATGTTCAATAGAATGGTCAATGCTCAATTCAGCCATGACGTCATCACAATATTTGCATATTTTTTGAATATGTTGTGTACTTTTTTCAGAAATGCTTTTTTGCTTACTGTAAATTTTGTTGTCAGCTAGAGCTACTTTGAATTAGATATTGATTTATATTTTGAAAGGTTTGATTAGGAGGATGTTCCATCCCATATTATTTTCCATGCAAAACTAATATGCGATCTCTCACATGCACCCATGGCCTTGATATTTTCTGTTTCTGGTTTCCAAGATGGAAATTTGCAGCTGCAGTCCACATTGATAGACTACATTTGGAGCATCTGTAAGAATCCTGTGATGCATGTGAATAGCATTCAATAGTTTAATAGTGTCAGTAACGTCTTTTTAAAAGAAATTAACACTTTTGTTCAGCAAGGACGCATTCAATCGATCAATTAAATTGACAGTAAAAACATTTACATACAAAAGATTTTTGTTTCAAATAAATGCCGCTCTTGTGCTCTTTCTGTTCATCAAAGAATCCTGAAAAAGAACATATCAAGCAGCACAACAATGTCAACATTGATAACAATAACCAATATTAGAAATCATAGAATGATTTCTAAAGGATCAAGTGACACTGAAGGCTGCTGAAAATTCGAGCTTTGCCATCGCAGGAATAAATTACATTTTAAAATATAATGAAATAGAAGAATATTTTAAATTGTAAGGATATTTCACAACTGTACTGTTTTTACTGTATATTTGATCAAATAAATGCAGCCTTGGGGAACATAAGAGATTCTTACAAAAGCATTCAAAATCTTACTGAACTCAAACCGTTGAACTGTAGTGTACTCTGTATCTCTCACTCTAGTACAAGCACACAACCAGTGCTTATATGTGCTATGTCTTTTTTTTTTACCTCTTTATCATGAGTAATCCTAATGCCTGGCCACCACGGCACAGGTCTGACCCAAACCAACCAGAAAGGTTAGAGATGAAGGCTAGGAAAGTTCAGAGGTTAATACAGAGATCACAGGGTCATGTGCTCTTGTCTGGTAGGGCTCGTGTGGAAAGTCCTGGTTGATTCCGCAACAACAGGCATTTTGCACTGATCTATGACTTTTTAGTTTTTTTTCCCAGGTCTGGTTTGAGAGAGATGAAAGAGACATAATCCACAAAAAAAAAAAGTCCAGTGATGAAGATCAGAATGGGTGGGGAGTAGCAATAAATCTGCAACGTTTATCTTGGCTTTGATAGCTTCAAGTAATTGTTTTTACAACCAGTCCTATTAATAGTACATAATTACATCGAAATAACTATTTCAAATGATCTACAATCAAGATTAAATTTGTTGTTGGTCGATTATTGTTGATACAAGAATCATTGGGGGTTGATGGGAGGCCCACAAAAACAGATTTTTTACTTCTCAAGTACTATATTTATAGTGCTGTTTTTTCTTGGTTGGTATCTGTGTTGATGATAAGGATGCAGATATCTCATTTCCCTGGCTCATTATCTGTTGGAATGCAAGCAGACTATCAAACACAGCAACATTTAGACACAACGGGTTGGAGGTGAACTGGGAATTCTTTGGTCTTGGGGGGGGGTTCAGAGATTGTTAGCTAAGAGTTATGTAAAAGTCACACTTTGTCAGAGAGGAATTCCCAGACTCGAGGCAGTCACCGGCTGTTATTCCCACAGCGAATATGTCAGGATGGGAGTGAGAATGGGAGGGGAGTGTTACTGTGAGGTCATTTCATGAAGTGGAAAGATGGGCTGGACTGAGAAACAAATGGTTACTGTAGAAAATGGAACACTTTTGTAAGCGCTAATGTAGAGAATTGCATATTTTGACCATAGCGGTTCCCTATACTAATAAATGAGGACTTATATCTTCTGTTTTCTCTCTTTGTCTCCTTTTCTCTCGCGCGTACACGCAAGCACACAGATGCAGCACTGTGTCTGTGAATTGTTTAATCTAAAGGTTCATTGTACCCAGTTCCTATGACCATTCCAGGACAAATAAATGCAGTATTTTTTCGCATAATGGAATTTTAGTTGCTGATTGTAAGCACACAGTTCATTCAATGATATTGATGCATATTGTGCACTAAAATGTAATCACTGGTCTTATTGGCTTTTTATGAAACTTCCAGGACAGCATGCCTAAACTTTATATTATATGTTTTTAAATAATTGTAAAGTTTTAAATAAAGTTTTGTCTGTAAAATTATCAATACTTATTACTTTTGGATTCCCCAAAACATTTATCTATCATACAATCATTCATGAAGACTGCTGTACAATTTTTTTTGTACAAAAATATTTATTGTAATTATATATATATATATATATATATATATATATATATACACACACACACACAC
>NW_015629505.1:781043-791439 GCF_001515625.1 Sinocyclocheilus rhinocerous
TTTCCTTTCACAAGCCGTCATAAGTTTGCGAGCTTGCAGAGGGAATGTCTTGCCTTGAGTGAGTTTAAAACTTATTTGAATACCTTCTGCTCGTATCCTCAGTACTTATATATATATATATACTGTATATTGCATAGAATATATATATATATATATATATATATATATATATATATTGTTTATAATTAATGTCTTAGAATTACATGTTGTCATATAATCTATTTTTAAATTATTTTTAGTCTGTCAATACTTATTACTTTTGGATGGCTAGAAATTCCCCAAATTTTTTCTTGATTGATTGATTGTGCAACCTTTCATGAAGACTGCTGCACAATTATTTTAACAATTTTTGATTTAATTAATCATTGAATTATATAATTAATGCCATATGATGTGTTATTGTCATATAATTGATTTTTAAATTATTTTCAAAGTTTTGTCTGTAAAATAAATGATATTTATTACTGTTGGATGACTAGAAATTCCCCCAAAACATTAGTATTTTTTATTATATGTATTTAAAAATTATTATATATTTTTTTACAACCAATCATGAAGACTGCTGCAAAATTATTTTAATTAGTTTTTCATAAAAATAATTATAGAATTGTATAATTTGTATTATAGAATTAAGTATGGTCATGTAATCTATTTCATAAAAGTGAGCAAATGTTGGATCCTTTCTCCCTGTCTAAGTGAGCGGTACTGCAATGTGGACCAGACTTTAGTTTGGCCATTTGACACTACCGGCATCCTAAATACCTGACGTGTTATAAAAATGAGAGTGAGAAAGAGGAAAATCAGAAAGAGCAGTGATGCTATGCTCTGTGTTGGTGGTCTGGCTGGAGTTTAGCAGGAACTCATTGTGGTGTAGTCTGGGCGACCCAGCAGGTGGGTCTGAAGTAGTATAAACTCATAAATTATAATATATGCTTGGCATCCGAGTTATACCCACTCCTGGGATCTAACATAAAAATGAAATCATAAATATCCTTACTTTGCAGATTTCAGTCTTCCAACATGTGGTTTTGATCAGTGATGAGCCCCATCTGAGTAATACCTATATAATTAGATGTTTGATTTGATACAGCATACGGTAGTAAACCACAAAACAATTCTAACCTCATTTTAGCGGCTGGAACCAGAGCTTTGAAGCTTGTTTATATCCATGCAGGCTTATGAAGCTGCATTAAGGTTTAAACTGCAAGAGATAGCACCGCTTACTGTTATCTGTGTGTGTGTGTGTGTGTGTGTGTGAGATCAGGTTTTACAAGGACTCCCCAAATCCTACCAGTTTTAATAGCTGCATTCCCACAGCTCAACCTGTCCATGTGTGTGTGATTACCACACATCACTGTTTATTCGGTTTAAAGTGTGAAGGTTTTTCTTGATCTACCTGTGTGGATGTTTATTGGTGGGAGTTCTAGAGTGTTTTATGACCTCCAGGAGAGGCAGAGAGACAGAAAACTCTTCCTCTGGACCTGACCATGCCCTGAAAGCCCATAAACTCATGCCACACTAAACAAGCTTTTAAACGCAAACCAAATATAAAATTCCATAAAACGTTTTTTTACCTCTTTTTTTTTTTTTTGAACAAAAATTGCCCTTTTTATAACTTTGCCAAAGGGGTAAGATGTCAGGATGGAGTCTTTGTCTTTTTTTGTCTCTCCATCTTTTTCCATTGTTTACACTGTCTTGCTTAGCTGGAGGAGGTTTCAGACCGCAGACCAGTGTGTTGCACTTGGACTAAAGCAGAGCAGCAACATATTCTCCCTCTCAGTCACATTCACAACAATCCAGCGATCACTACACCGGCGCTGATTACATTGGCAAGTCTTATAGCACAGATCCACTATCTTTATTGGGGTAAAGTGTGGCCGAGAGTGTTGTTTAAAAAAATTAATAATGTGATGATTTTAAAACGATGATTGATAACGATATTATTTTAGATTAGGATCACACTAAGGAGGTGTGGATCAATTACTCTGATATCTATCTCTATCTCTCTAACACACCCTTTTCTAAACTTCTCCCAGCTGTTCTTTACACTGTAGTTGAGAAATGAATGTCTGACATGGTCTTTTGAGAATGACTATGAGTTATGACAGTCCTTGAGCAGGCGAATGTGCTGTCTTTAGTTTTTGCTCTCTCCCCACACACGGTCTATCTCATCATATTTCAGTCAACCGCACGTCCCCACACAAAGACTCTCTCTGGATTGAGTGCCGTGGGGGGCTCGCTGTTTACCATAAGGTCTATTTTTGTTCTATTATGAACTTGACTTGCATGTGATGCATACCAATTCTAATGTTTACTTTATGAATGAGATATCTTTTTGAATGAAGCAAGCTATTTTTGATGGTTTGTTTTGAAATGGACCTGGTAATATATAGCCTACGGTATAGCCTATGTTTGAGACCAACTAGAATTAAATTAGTTCTATTTTAATGCATTTTTATATAATAAATGATATTCTCTGCATAACTATTTTGCTTTAATGACAGCAGCACTCAAACATGAACTCCAAAGGTTTTCATATGGTTAGTGTCATGAATTTCCATATGTGATTAGTGATTTCGTCCTATAAAAAAAAAAAAATTAAGTGCACCAAAAGGTCATCTGTTTTTTTTTTGTCACAAACTTTAACAGTTTTTTCTATCTGACCTGATCTTTAAATTTGTAATTAAAATGATACATATTTTGTAGATAGATAGATAGATAGATAGATGTCCTATGTGCACATAAACACACACACACACACAACAGTTGCTTCACATGGTGAGTGTGATGCAGGGAGTGTTTGGGTGTGGACTTGGAGAATTACGGTCAAGT
Source organism: Sinocyclocheilus rhinocerous (assembly GCF_001515625.1). Lineage (NCBI taxonomy): Eukaryota > Metazoa > Chordata > Actinopteri > Cypriniformes > Cyprinidae > Sinocyclocheilus > Sinocyclocheilus rhinocerous. Next base: position 783,876 of record NW_015629505.1, read on the forward strand.
TGTTTTGTAAGAGCACTTCCAGGAAAAGAAAACAGGTCTTGCTTAGCTGGAGGAGGTTTCAGACCGCAGACCAGTGTGTTGCACTTGGACTAAAGCAGAGCAGCAACATATTCTCCCTCTCAGTCACATTCACAACAATCCAGCAATCACTACACCGGCGCTGATTACATTGGCAAGTCTTATAGCACAGATCCACTATCTTTATTGGGGTAAAGTGTGGCCGAGAGTGTTGTTTACAAAAATTAATAATGTGATGATTTTAAAACGATGATTGATAACGATATTATTTTAGATTAGGATCACACTAAGGAGGTGTGGATCAATTACTCTGATCTCTATCTCTATCTCTCCATCTCACTAACACACCCTTTTCTAAACTTCTCCCAGCTGTTCTTTACACTGTAGTTGAGAAATGAATGTCTGACATGGTCTTTTGAGAATGACTATGAGTTATGACAGTCCTTGAGCAGGCGAATGTGCTGTCTTTAGTTTTTGCTCTCTCCCCACACACGGTCTATCTCATCATATTTCAGTCAACCGCACGTCCCCACACAAAGACTCTCTCTGGATTGAGTGCCGTGGGGGGCTCGCTGTTTACCATAAGGTCTATTTTTGTTCTATTATGAACTTGACTTGCATGTGATGCATACCAATTCTAATGTTTACTTTATGAATGAGATATCTTTTTGAATGAAGCAAGCTATTTTTGATGGTTTGTTTTGAAATGGACCTGGTAATATATAGCCTACGGTATAGCCTATGTTTGAGACCAACTAGAATTAAATTAGTTCTATTTTAATGCATTTTTATATAATAAATGATATTCTCTGCATAACTATTTTGCTTTAATGACAGCAGCACTCAAACATGAACTCCAAAGGTTTTCATATGGTTAGTGTCATGAATTTCCATATGTGATTAGTGATTTCGTCCTATAAAAAAAAAAAAATTAAGTGCACCAAAAGGTCATCTGTTTTTTTTTTGTCACAAACTTTAACAGTTTTTTCTATCTGACCTGATCTTTAAATTTGTAATTAAAATGATACATATTTTGTAGATAGATAGATAGATAGATAGATGTCCTATGTGCACATAAACACACACACACACACAACAGTTGCTTCACATGGTGAGTGTGATGCAGGGAGTGTTTGGGTGTGGACTTGGAGAATTACGGTCAAGTTGTTTTGTAAGAGCACTTCCAGGAAAAGAAAACAGTGACTGCAGAAAGACCGATTCCTGAAAATTAAGCACACGGCCAAATGAAGCCTCACTCAAAAATGTCTTGCTTGCGCACATGTATCATGCATCTTTAAACTGTCAAGTCCTCTGATGTGTGAACGTTTGATGTTCACTGGGGATATCTGCTTCTTTTTCTGTACTTATTTTAACACCATTTCTCTGAAAGTGAAGGAATGATCTTTCCTTCTCTCTTCATTCATTTAATGATGACAGAAGGAATGATGGTGATGTCTTGAGGTTCAAGGTTCAGTCCATCAGAGGAAACCCCATTTGTCACGGGTAACATACGGTTCAGTGCAAGAAAGCCACGGGGTTATTAGCGAGTCATACTAGCATGTGTCATCAACCCTCCTGACGCTCTGGAATTTTATCTTCCGTTCTAAACACACAGCTGTGCTAAAGTCCTCCAACGTGTGTTTTTAACTTTTTACCATAACATTCTTAATTTTTCACCGACATGGAATGCAATGTTTTTTGTGCCTGTTTTGTTTAAATGAACATTGTTAGGCTCCAGATGGCGATTATCTCAATGTCTTTTGGCTTTCGAGTCCTTCATAATGCACTCCCTTCTTTACCCTCTGTTCACTATCAATCCTTCCACTTTCCCTCACCTCCTTTATTATTCTCTATCCTGTTTTCCTTTAACCTGTGTGTAGGGAGAGACAGAACTGTGAGATATCACTCGCATTTAGCCTTGGTCAGTTTGACTGTATAGTAAACATTTACACCATTACATTTTTGTTCTTCACAGATACTGTCTCACCAAATAAGAAAGACACAAAGCAGTATACTTATAATATTTTGTTAGTTGCAAATGTGGCATTATTACTCTCTGTTCTCATCTGTCTGTCAAGCACAGACAGACAGATCAGAGCTTAATGTTTGTATTTCACAGTCTGCTAACAGTGACTGGGTGTGTGTGCGTGTATGTTTTTGTTAATCAGCTTTTTGAGTTGAAGAGAGATGGTGTGTGTGTGTTTTAACAGTGCAATGGTATTGAAGCTCAGACTGGCTTGTAAACACGATGGTGTTCCGCACCTATACGTCAGAGCACACAAACAAAGGGCATGAACCAGATAGAAGCGCACACACTGCAAAGTCTTGTTAAAATCTCATAAAATGAATGTGGCTTGCATGCAAAGTGAAATTAAGCTATGAAACATGGCTGTTTTTCCATGACAATATGTTTAGGCCAGTAATAACGCACAAGCTCTTAAAGGTAAAGTGTCATTTTTTAACCAGTAGTAGAATCAAACGGAACTGCAAGCTCAATGGGCCATAACAACAGTAACCCAACCAGTGGCATGGTTTTGCGATGTCTGCTTATTCTGATAATGGTAGATGTATTGAAAACTAGGGATGCACAATATAGTGGTACCATTTCAGTTACTGTCCAATATTAGATTTTAGTTATTATTATTATTTATTTATCAGTACCTGCAGATATTGCATATTTAAAGGGATAGCTCACCCAAAAATTATAATTCTGTAACCTAATAGTTGATGGTAGCAATTGACTAACAAAGTTTTTTTCCTTTTCTTCCATACTGTGGAAGTCAATGGCTACCGTCAACAATTTGGTTACCCACATTCTTAAAATATCATCTTTTGTGTTCAACAGAAGAATTTCATACAGGTTTGGAACAATTTGGAACAATGAATGGATGTTGTGCAGTAAATTATGACAGAATTTTCATTTTTGGGTGAACTGTTACATTTTCATTTCCTTGTTTTACATTTAGGTAATCCTTGCAGTCATTGGAAACACAATTTAAAATATTATTTAAAAACACTAATAATTTAAATCTGTTTAATGTAAATGTAATGTGAATATATGAAAAATATAAATTTTCATACTGTATATAATAATATTGTAATGCCTAAATTCACTTTTAAGCACATTTAAAATTATTGATTTTAGTTTTTAGAGTTTTATTATTAAATAATTGAAAATAGCAACAACAACAAAAATAGCTTATCTGTATCAGCTTTGATTTTGATAACAATGTGTCCTAATTTAAAATGGTTATTTTGTAAACATTTTTAAACTGCAGTTGGTCGTTGCAATTTTGCAATTCTGTTTGGTGCATGTGAAATTACACATACATTTAACTTTATAAGCCCGTATCTTATGGAACGATATTCCGGACAATTTTCAAATAGAATAGCAAATTGTATTTTCAATTGCGTTTTCCTTGTTAAGGTGCTCAAATTTATTCAATTTGATATTTCTGTTCACCTAGTGTCCCCCCTATGATTCAGTTCAAATCCAGCAAAAGTTTAAGAAAACATTGCAAGTGTATCAGAATCAGAGAATGAGAAAGCTCATAGCATATCAGGGTCACCAAACTCGGTCCTGGAGGGCCGGTGTCCTGCAGAATTTAGCCCCAAACCTAATCAAACACACCTGAACCAGCTAATCAAGCTCTTACTAGGTATACTTGTAACTTCCAGGCAGGTGTGTTGAGGCAAGTTGGAACTAAACTCTGCAGGACACCGGCCCTCCAGGACTGAGTTTGGTGACCCCTGGCATATATACTCTGGACTTGTCTGTAGATTGTAATTGCATTGGGGAATTTCTGGTGTTATATTAAGTGAGCTTTGCTGTCTGGTCAGTCTGACAACCATCTATGCTTACATCAGGCCAAACTGCTGTCAGATGCTCAGCATTGCTTGCCTATAAAAACAGGAAGGATTTTGTAATCAGCCACTGGCACGTGGCTGTTGGTCCCATTCCAGACTCCTTTCACCACTGGGATGACTGTGTTTGCTTATTTGCCTTTCTTTAAATGAACAGGCCTTTTTATGATTTTTCCATGACTTAGATATTAACAAATAAGTCAAAAAATGTTATTCGTGCCATTTGGCAGAATGACGATAAGGAGATGTATTAGTTTCAGAGAGTCTGTGATTGTTTTGCACATATATACAGTACATATCACATTTTCATGCATATGCCTTTGATGTTCAGTGCTTGTCTATCAAGGACAGCAGTTGGTTTTCATATTCCATGGCGGAATGGCAGTTATGTAATAACGTGCACCGGCACGGAATTTCACGGTGGCAGATGATGGATCCCCGAGGACTTCGATCACTCTCTTAGCTCTCAGTTCAATGTGTCTGTACACTTAACAAGACATGACAAAGTGTGCTGAGGATCTAGGTCAGCTTTTTTGAGTTTTCTACTATTCTTCACTCTCTGAGCGCATTAGACATACAATCCGATGTTTAATTAGGTGACATTCGGCTGGAAATTCAACTAAGATTGAGATTTTATCTTGAATTCCTTGTATAGATTCGAACTAAGCCATCTCTGCACCTCCCTGATGTGTTTCATTATAGAGTGCTCTTGAACAGAAGTTCTCGGTATGAGGTTGTGGGCTTGTGCTACATCAAAGTAGATCAGCATGAGCCCTAATATCAACAGCTGGCAGCTGTTCGCACAGGCAGTTCAGAGGTGAGTGGGTTGTACATGATCCTCATATGTTTAATGCAACCCCTCTGCCACACCAGTGGTCCATCCTACCTCATGATATCCAGATGCCCCAGCTGAGGTGGAAACATAAACTAGGCCCCTCCTTTAGTCTCTGATCGAAATGCCCCGGTCCACCCCCAGCACCCCTTTTGTGGCTGAAGTGATACTGCGATTCATCTCTTCAAATATTATTGCTATTTGTCAGCACAGGTGGTAGCCAAGTCTTCAGCTATTTTATAGATCTGTTCAGGTTGAGGTGGAGAAAAATGAGACTTTGCATAGGGAAAGATCTAATTATGATGTAAATATGAAGTACATGTATGGCAAATACTGGTGTTTACATACAGCTCAAATCAGTTTGATTATCCACTGTCTGTGTGATGCAGACTTATTAATAGATAATATTAATATTAATTTGTGGTTTCCAAAATTTTTATTTATTTATTTTTTAATTCTTTATTTAATACAATTCCCATTATTTACAGCAATCATTTTCATGGACACAATCTTTTAGCCTTTTGTTTGTTTTTGTGTTATTTTCCTCCCTCTATTAATACAGATTAATTAAAAAATTTATATGAATGCATATGTACATATATATACATTACTGTTCAAAGGTATTGGTAAAAGGGATTGGTAATTTATTTGTGTGATGGCACAGCTGAATTATCAGAAATTCACAGACATAATTTTTTAATAAAATATTTAGATAAATATTTAAATAAATTAAAAACATTAAAACATGAACAAATATTTAATATTAAATTAATACTGCATAATAGATGTATATAATAGTAATATAAATATAATACAATATTTTCAGTTTGGTCTCTCAAACAGACTATTGTGCCATAAATCATGGCTTTTCTCATCCCACAATTTTTATTTATTTTTTTTACCTGGAAGAGTACGCGAGATAAAAATGGGATCACCATAACAGATGTGGAGCAAACAATGCCTGTTCTTCAGACAGCAGCAGCATCCTGCTTAATATACACTGAACAAAATTATAAACGCAACACTTTTGTTTTTGCCCCCATTTTTCATGAGCTGAACTCAAAGATCTAAGACTTTTTCTATGTACACAAAAGGCCTATTTCTCTCAAATATTGTTCACAAATCTTTCTAAATCTGTGTTAGTGAGCACTTCTCCTTTGCCAAGATAATCCATCCACCTCACAGGTGAGGCATATCAAGATGCTGATTAGACAACATGATTATTGCACAGGTGTGCCTTAAGCTGCCCACAATAAAAGGCCACTCTAAAATGTGAGCCTAAGGCACGTTTATAATTTTGTTCAGTGTAGGATTTTCCAAGTTTCCAGTGATGGACATTCGAGTGGCATATACCAGCAAAACAAGTTCCACTGTTGCTGATGTCTTTTAAAGTGATTAATAGCTGGGTATTTCATAAACATAGAATAGAATAGAATAGAATAGAATAGAATAGAATGAGCTTTTCATATGATCTGAAATTATTTAAATCTCCAATTCTAGTCAAATAACAGTGATTTGCCATGTAGTCTTAAAGCCTACTGTATCACACAACATCAGTTCTGTCAACAATAACAGCATTGCCACCTTCAATTATTGCTTAAACTTGTATGCAAATAAACTAGGCCAACATTTCTAAAAAATGTTCCCCTTGGTTTCTCAATTTCCTTTTTAACAGACTTACGTGTCAACAACAATCAGTGTGGAGACAGTCAACCCGTTTCGGTCAAACAAGTCTGAGGAATGGATAACTCCACGACCTGGTATTTGGCTTTGTGGTGGCATGGGTCCAGTCACCACAGGCCACTCTGCAATCCCCAAAATAGTCACTCCAAATTATAGGTTCACTTTGGACCCAAAAAGTGCAGAGCCTGATTTTGGTGGATGTTAAGAATATCTCCACGAACACTATGGTTATATCTGCGTTTGGAAACTTTCTTTTATGCAATTAAGGAACTAGCGAACCCCTGCAGTGTTTTCCAACTCAAAACCACAAGTCTGTATTTTGGTGTTTTGTTCAGTCTGGCAGCATAATAAGATGTCTATGGAGCCACAACATTGTAAAATATGTCAGCCCACAAACACCTACTTTATCTTCAAAATGTAAAACTGAGATTAGAGTCTATATTTGCTTTTGTATTTAGTTTGCATTTTATGTTAATTACAGATAAAAAATGTCCAATCTTAAACACTGTAAATTATGTAAACTGGTCAAGCAGTTGATATTTCCATGCTTCATATGTATAAAGGCGCCCCCTTGATCTATTTACAGATTAACTGGAAGCCAATTAAATAATCTGTCTGACAGTTTCTAGTTGACAGGCTGTAAATGCCAAGTGAACCAGACCAGAGCTGAGCAGACAGTCCAAGGTGAAGCACATTGGCCAAGAGGCACTGAAACCTTGAGTGGTAGTCAATCTCTCTGTTCACCACGCCAAGTTGTGTATGTGTATGATTGAGCTAAAGGGGCTGGAGCTATGCTAGCTATATCACAGCTGATTGGTTGTCCTCCAAAGCCCATTACCTTGTGTTCTGTTTCAGGCTGCCAAGCGTCTCCCCTTTGCTCCCATTCACACGAGTTAAGCAAAACATTTCAACACTTCAGCTGATATTAATTAGCGATCACTTAGTCTGTATGTCATATTTAATTTATTATAATACATTAAAAACACATCCAGTATTTAACATAATGTATTACGCTAATAATACATTCTTTTATAATGATGGTATGTCCTTTATAGTTCTTTAAAAATGCTATCATTTCAGACTGACATTTTCAATGAGAGGCTGATCCTCATTTGATTTAATATATATATATATATATATATATATATATATATATATATATGTCTT
>NW_015629505.1:791810-817390 GCF_001515625.1 Sinocyclocheilus rhinocerous
GTCTTGAGATACCGTTTTTATTGGACATAACATTTATATCTCATATGCTTAAACTCCATAATGATTTCCAGGTGCACTAATATTCATTAATTATTGAACTTCTTGTGGTTGATTTAGGAGGTATTTAGAAGAATTTCCACATATCCTCAAAGGAAAATGTATTTTTTGTACCTCTTTTTCCCTAATGTACACCGGATGCTACCTCTTTTTGTACAAGCTATGACTTTCCTTAATACTGTTTATCTGAACTTTAGTGGAAGGAAGGCAGACTTAAACAATGGCTAGATTTACAGGAAGCAGATAAGCAGTGACTAGGTAATTTAAAGGCGGTTGGAATTATCACAAACATTGAAGCGGTTGAAGGTCCATGACCTTGAGAGTTACTTCAGCAGATATTTAAGCATAGGGTGACCTCACAAAACAAACTTAATGATTTCACTGGAAACACAAGTAAACCACAGCTCAGATCAACTCTGGTGATTTCAAAATGAGAAGTAAAAAGGGAGCATGCACTGAGACTCCAACAACCCACTCCCCTTCCAAAAACCTTGTGTGGATACTGTTATATGTAACATCTGTGTCAATATTATTAGATCTGTCAGCCTTTTTGTGCTTTTAAATTGCTCAAAGCGAACAGCTTCCCATCTGTGAATGGTCAACCACGAAAACACTCAGGTATGGGGAGTGTGTGTTTGTGTGTGTGTGAGTGTGTGTCTGTGTGCTACTGAACTACATGAAGCGTCCAAGGAAATATTTTAGCCCACACTTTCCTGGAACTTGACTTGAATCACTAAAGGGTTGCGGACAAACTAGAAATGCCTTGATTTCAAGGATTAAAGCACTAAATGTACTGATAATTTATCATAATATCCATCCAGTCTGTTATCAATGAATATATGAAAGTGCCATAAGGTTTTGTGCAAATTTAGAGTAAAACAAAGTAGTACTGTGCACTACTGTATACTGTAATTATATTTACTATAGTGCTAAAAAAAAGTATGACTATTGCACTGTTCTTATATATGACTGAATTGATACTGATGTTGACCTTTTCAAATTCAGGGGTGAATTAGTCATTTGCCAACTTCCACATGGTAAGATTTTCATTTGTCACATGGGCCACTGTAAAGCAATGGCACTGACTTTATTTGATACAGCCCTTTCCCACTGATACCCACCTATTTGACCTCTCTGATGGGCCTCTTGTTCACTCTTGTTCATTGATTGGTTCCTTTCCATGGCAGGCCATCCTTACTGCTTACACACACTTTGTAAATATATATGGCAAACAACTTACTGACATTAATATGAACTCACTATACTTGGCAATACGGTTTCAGATGTATTTTTTTTTCTAATATAAAACTAATAGATATACTAAATGGTTTATTGATTAACGATTATGATCAGCTGGATTAAATTCGAGTCAAATGTGTTAAAGTGAATGAGAATAGTTGCAAATGAAAAGTTTTGTCTTAACTGCATTATGAATTACTTACTTTTCATTTAAAGTAACTGAAATAAAAACACTTTTAGGTGTAAAAATACAAATGAAAATGCTAATTTTTTAAAACATATTTTATTTAAAAATTCACCATTTACTTGCAAAGAGTGCCAAAATGAATAAAAATTAAATATATTGTTAATTCAAAGTGTATCTCCTACTAAAAACCCTTAAACCTTCCTAAACTGGTCTCCAACTCCCAGGCTAGTGTGTTTACTGGTTTTAGTCCGGATGCCCAGCTGGGTGAGGAAACAGCCTTAAGCTGCTTGAAGCATTTTTTCTTCAGCTGGGTAAAGAAAAAAAAAAAGTGATCTAGTATATTTAGATGTTTGTTTGCTTTTTCAACATTATTCAACAGTTGTAGTACTCAAAGATCATATGTCCAGTCCAGCATGAGCCAGTATGGGGTTGTGTTAGTGGAATTGGATGGGGTGGGTGGGGTATGTTACAGTCTCGTCAGTAAAAGTTTACCCACACGCTGGGAGGAACCATTCCCCTCGCCAGCCGACCCACACAAGACACATTTGAGCTCAATTCTCCCTCTCCTCTGCTCAACCTTTCCCTCAGATATGCTCAGCACAGAGCGGATTCAACACACTACATCAGGAACTAAACACGGACCGCGAAAAGAGCACATCACAGGTACGTGGACGCTACATTTTACTGAAATATATGAACATGTGAGAAAATAGGCTCGTTGATGAGGCTTTCTTGTCGACCCTGCAGAATTAAACGCGATTTCAGCTGCTGACGTTAGTAACGCTGACCCGTTCAATAAACGCAGGGGATGAACTTGCGAGATAACGGGCTCCTGCATCTCGTCCCGTGGGCTAATGTCCCTGCATCTATCACAGAATAAATGACCGCGGATACCGCTGAAATGATATTGAGGACTGAGATTAATTGCATTGATGATTATCAGCTAATTTGTTGCGTTCCGCTGTGGGGAAAAAAAATAGCCTACTTCAGAAGGCAGACAGCTTGCTGCTTGTCTGTGAATCGTGTGCTTATAGGGGTCGGGCGCAGTGCGCAAGATGTGTGCTACAAAGGGTGAAATGAGCAGATTGTGTAGTGCTTGTGTATAGTAGGGATGAGCTTCACATAACATGCCATTATAACTTTGATGTCAAGTTATGTGCACACGGATTCACTGTATCCAATTACAAAAGTGCTCAAATCCACTAATAACAACTGTTTCTTTTTTTTATTTAATGCTCCAAACATTCATGTTTCGCTATACACGCACGCCTTTGGTGTCACTCGTGTAATCCAAAAATAAAATAAAATATAAAATAAAATAAAAATGTGGGGTGTGGGGTCTAACCTCCTAATTATCCTATATCTTTTACATATTAACAGGTTGTGTTTTAATTGTGTTTTCAAACTTTTTAATAACCATATGAGTTAGATTATGCACGATCCGTCTTTAGAAATTTGTCTTTGAACTTCCGTTTTGGTGGTAGCTCTATATTTTTATAGCATCGTAATTAGCTGGTTAAGTGGATTTACTTATTGTAGAATTAACGAAATTTATCATGAGCATTGTAATGTTTGAAGCAGATGTCATAAATGTCAGTAGATCGGGCAGATCTTAAAACGAAAGGTTCATTCATAAATTCGTGAGTTCTTACCTTCATGTTGTGGAAATACAATCCGGAAGACAGAAGACAACAAACGCAGCGCTGAAAAGGGGCGTGGCTACATAACTTGGCGGTAAAAAAAAAATACACTCGCCAACATAAATTGCATTTGTCAGGAGGTAACCATAGCAACAGTAGTCTGCGCGAACGTTATTGGTTAGGAACATCAAAAAATATAAGTATTGTCATTATTTGAAACTTTATTATACAGTATACAGCCTATGTTAGGCTACTACTACTACTACAAAAAAACAAAAACAAGTTCCTAAGTTGACTGGGGGCAATAAGTCAACTTGTGTAGTGCAAGATGAAGTTGACATTCCTGAAAACAAACAATGCGCTTATGGCCTAAATGTGAATGGAGATCAGGCAGCTTCTATTGGTTGTGTCAGCAGTTGTTGATGAACTGTTCAGACAAACAGCCTCCTGTTGTGTTGACACCGGCTGGATAGTGAGTAACATCAAAGGGCATGTGTCTCACGTGCAGAGGAAGCGACCTGTGTGAGCTCGCGGGATGCGAAGAGTGAGGTGCGAGGTCAACAACTCTGTGCCGGATGGTAACTCTGCTCAATTGGGAAGCTACTGATCAAAAGTAGAGCTGCTTTTGACCTTGACTTGTGTAGATGCCAGCAGAGCAGAGGAGTCTGGTTTAGAATGAGCCATTATTTGTTTGAAGTGATGTTTTGTGATTAGAGTGAAATTGGTACAATGTAGAACAGGCTTTTGATGGCCACGGTCCTGCTTAGACGCTGCTGGAAAGGAACTATTGAAGCAGGTCTGTCCTCATGTGGTTTACAGATTTTAGTTTTCAAAAGCAAGAATTTTGTGGTTATATAAAGCTGTTATAAAAGGTGAAGAAACAAAACAAATGGTCAACCGCAATAAAAATGTGAATAGGTCAAGTTGAGGCCAAAAGGATCAAATGTTCAAACAGCAGTGTAATGTGAGTGAAAGACTGGCGATAGACTACTAATATACAGAACTATAGACTATAAAGATAACTATAACATTAATTATATTAGTGTCCACACCAACACACGATATTGTCTTATTATAAGTGCACACTTGCGTTTTGTAATCTGCTGCTTTAAATGCTGAAGCGCTTTAAAATAGGGTGGGTTCTGATGTTTATGTTTATGTTTTTATCGTTCAAAAAAATTACATTCAGAAAAAGGGATTCCAACATTATCATTCCACAGATGTTATTGTCATAGCTAATTACGATAATTACGATTGTTATAATTATCGTTCTTGGTGTGAACGGGCCTTTAGCCTACATCACATGTATTGACATTCTTCACTCTATAGATATCGTATCGTCTATTGAAAAATCCATATCGATTGACCGCTACTCAAGATATTTCTTTCACACAACTTTACCTTCATCGAGTAGCACGGAACTAGGAACACGTACATTCAAAGCTGTCTGCTTAAGTATTCCTTAAGTCTAAAGAAACGGGAGGGCAACGGAAGGGCAAAAGAGGAAGAGAACTGAATCACAGAGCATCACTTATCTAGTGGTATGTTGAGAAAGGCTGGAGTCTGTTTCCTGGAAATGTGAAAATGTGCTGATACTGCTGGTGCACGCATGCAGTTGGTCACAAAAGGGAATTTTGAATGAATTAAGTGGTGAGGGCTGTTCATTACTGAACAGACTGATGACATTATTCTTCCCTAGTTTAAAAAAAAACTGCTCAGTTAATCATTCAGATGTATTAGACAGTAATTTCAGTGGAATTTTGGGCTCTTTACAGTGGTGTGGTGTTTTGATTTTAAAGTGTAGTTTCATTTGTGAACATCCTTAGAGCGTACAAGTCCTCCATAATAGATATTAATGAATAGAGTTGTCTCATTCAGAAAATAAATAATATGCTCACAATCTCCTTTGTAGTAGCATAGGGCAAATCATTGCATATAGGTTCATGTGCAGAACATGAATGTAATCTCATTTATTTCATAGTAAATATTTGGCCATTGCTCATTCAAAGAACAGATAACATAAATATACGTTTATTTTCAGTTCTTGTCTACAGGGTATTGGAAACAAAACATAGACAAAGAACTTCAGACACTGCATTTGAAAATCTTTTTTTTCTTTCTTTCTTTTTTTTTACTTGGACAAAGTTTAAAATGTTAAAATGTATATATAAAAAATAAAACATAAAAAATTATTTTTTAATTAATTAATTTAATTAATTAATTAATTTAATTAAAAAAATGTTTGGGACTTTTTTAGAAACTTCTTCTCAGAACAATTCATTAAAAACATAAGTTTATATACTACTAAACTGCATTAATCAATTACAATAGTTTGAGTTTATGCATATTGGTCAACATTACAGTTGCAATAATATGAAAAAGATGAGCTTTCCCCCACAAATTCCTTATACACTGCATAGTAATGAAAAATTTACTTGGACAATGTTAAAATGTATATATAAAAAATAAAACATAAAAAATTATTTTTTAATTAATTAATTTAATTAATTAATTAATTTAATTAAAAAAATGTTTGGGACTTTTTTAGAAACTTCTTCTCAGAACAATTCATTAAAAACATAAGTTTATATACTACTAAACTGCATTAATCAATTACAATAGTTTGAGTTTATGCATATTGGTCAACATTACAGTTGCAATAATATGAAAAAGATGAGCTTTCCCCCACAAATTCCTTATACACTGCATAGTAATGAAAAATGGTGGACAAACAATTTAACTGCTTTAAGATCAGAAGCTTTTTGGTTGTGATAAACATTTAACAAGCAAAGTGCAACCATCTGCAGATGAAACAGTGCAATGAAATAGCGGCCAAATGGTAATTAAAAGAGATGCAGGGTAAAGGATTGGTATATAGCCCTTGCGTATGATGAAGTCATAGATTAGAGGCCTTAAACTTATATGGAAAACAGATGGACTGCTGAACTTTCCTATATGTTCCTGTATGGATTCTTCTGGTCAAATGCATTAGCCAGAGATGATTAAGCTCAGGGGAGGAATAGAAACCGATAAGGATCACTGGTCAGCCTTTTGTTTTTTTCTTGATTATAACAGCAACCTTCTTCACTGAAGGACATGAGCAGAAGTAGCACTGCATATTATGTGTTGTTACTTTGCTATTTATTTGTTATTACTACATTTTAGGCTGTTATTTTGCCATTGCAGTTTCAGTCTGTAGTCACCAAGTTTTCGTGTCTGTGCTCTTTAACACAGTGCTGTTGTTGAAACGTCTCTAAGCTTCTTCCCCTTCATTTGATATCATATTCTTTGGCAGGATAAGAGCGTAATTAGCAGAATGCTTATGTATACCAGTCCTTTGATCAGAGTGTTTTTAACTGATAAACCTTGTCACTGTCATCTCTCTGTAAGTCAAGTCTCCTTACTCTAATTATGTACAGCCATGCGGGTTAGTTCATTTGGAACCCTGTCGAATTCTGTGTTTGATTGTTGCTTTTTATAAATGTGCATTTGTAGATGTCCTTGGTCAAATCATTAAGCCTGCAATAAGGTCTAACACAACCGTTTTTTCCTCACTGATAAATTGTTATAATTCTTGTTGGATGTTGGATCATCTTTCTCAAGGCCTTTGTGCTTCCTATCATAAACCAAGAAGATTGAGGTACAAATCATGAATGTCTCAAATGACACTGAGAAATATCACCCGTTAGTGACAGTCACAGACATATATTTTAATAGACATATACATTTTGATTTGTTTTATTGGTCATTCAAGTCCTGACCATTCTGCTCGGTTTAAATTGCCACATTACTAAGCATTAGACACAGAGAAGCAGTTGACCTTGAAAGTACATTCAAGCATTGATACAAAGATCTCATTTTGAGCTAACACTTTTCAGGATTGAAAGAAGAAAAATGGTACCTTATGCTTCGAAATGTTTAGTTAGGTTTAAATGATGAGCAAATAAACTTACCCAGCATGGCCCAATAATCTAATTTCTTTAGGAAACTGTTTTAAATCTGATCAAAGACATTTTATTAAGATGGCATGTGGATCTAGATTTTACACAGTCTATTGTAAATTAGCTCTGTACTCTTTTAGTAAATTATGAAATTAGTTTTTTTTAGGGTTGAAGAACACATGAAGAACTGTGAATTGTACTGTTTGGCACTGTGATTAGTCCCAGCCTGGAAAAGCATTACTTCCTGCTTTGATGATCCTCTGGTCCTCCCGCCAATTGAATTACCAGACTTTGAAAACATATCTTTAGTGCCGCCAGTGACACCATACTTGTAGTCTATTGTTTGAAAACTCGCTTTTCAAAGAAAGCAAAATGGTCATCTCCATGGCCACAGCTCAAACAAAACAAGAGCTGGTTAATGTGATTTTCCTCAAAAGATGCAGCTTAGGTCTATCACTTGTAAAAAAAAAAATTAAAAAAATAGGGGCATGGATAATTTGATGGCAACTATGACCATCACACCCTTCAAAAAACATCCAAAATCACTGACATCATCTGTGAGCACTAAATTAATCCATAACTTTAAATAAATCTTTCTTCCCTTTCTCTATTATTCACAGTTATACAGTACTTCTGCATTAGCTTTTGTACTGCTCTTAAAACTTTACGCATAAAATCAGTATTGTGGTGCTAATAATATTGTTGACTGCTGTAAGACAAACTGCTTATTTTTTTAGATATTTCCACATTCCCAGCCAAAAGTTTGGGGACTGTACTGCTTTTTTAATGTTTTAGAAAGAAGTCTCTTACTTGCTTATCAAGGTTGCATTTATTTGACCAAAATACAGCAAAACATTAATATTATGACATATTATTGCGATTTTAAATAACTGTTTTCTATTTCAATATATTTTAAGATGTAATCTATTCTTGTCATGGCAAACCTGAATTTTCAGCACCTATTACTTCAGACTTAGATTCTTCTGAAATCATTCTAACATGCTCATTTACTACTCATTTCAGTTCAGAAGAACAGTGTTTATTTGAAAAATATTTTTTTAACAAAATAAGTCTACTGTTGTCACAAATCAGGCCTCTGTGGCTCTCTCCGACGGCCTCCGGAGGGCACCCAGTCTGACTCCTGCCAACAGAATTGTTTGCTCACCAGTCTATCGCACTCCTCTCCCCGACCAGTCCAGATAGCAGATGATTCACCGGTTCCGGGAATACCCTCTGAGTACCATGACCTCGCTGACGCTTTCAGTAAGTCCAAGGCCTCACAACTTCCTCCTCACCGACTCAGTGACTGCGCTATCGATCTTCTTCCAGGATCAAACCCCTCTAGAGGTAGAGTTTTCCCACTATCGCAGCCAGAATCCGAGGCCATGAAGGCATATATTGAGGAGGAGCTGTCAAAGGGGTTCATTAGACCATCCACCTCACCTGCGTCAGCTAGTTTCTTCTTACTAAAGGAACGCTTCACCTCCGCGCCCATTCTTGACCATCCTGACCCTGAAGTACAGTTCTTTGTGGAGGTGGATGCATCCAACACGGGCATCGGAGCCATATTCTCTCAGCGTCAGGGTAATCCTCACAAACTCTTTCCCTGTGCCTTCTACTCTCGGAAACTCAACTCTACGGAGCAGAACTATGATGTAGGAGATCGGGAACTTCTGTCTAACCTCATTCTCGCTCCTGTGCAATGGGAAATTATGACAGAGATTGCAGAGGCTCAGATCAGTGAACCCCCTCCGCCAGAATGTTCCCCCGATCGTACCTATGTTCCCACCTCCTTGCTTCAGGAGCCGCTCGCAGGGGGGGGGGCTCTGTCACAAATCAGGCCTCTGTGGCTCTCTCTGACGGCCTCCGGAGGGCACCCTCTCCCGAGTACTAACGTTCTTGGACGAAATAAAAGCTGCAAATGGATCCGCACGCCTCTGACTCCTCGTTGCAACTGTCAGTTATTATAAATTTAATTCATTCCTCTTGTTGAGTAAAAGTATTATTTCCCTTTTTTAAGAAACCCTACTGACCACAAACTTTTGAACGGTAGGGCAAATTATTAATTGTAAATGTAAAGGACCAGCACATTTTCATATAGGTGTAATACTGTTGACCCAAAATTAAGCCTAACTTAGATTAAATATGTTTCCGCTCTAAAAATATAACCACTTCAGATTTACGTTTCCTTATACCGTAGGTAGCCTGTAAGATTGCAACGCAATCTTATATACTGGTTTGCATAGCAGAGAATGGAGACTACTGAAATATATCCCACTGCCTACAAGAGGCCCTAAGAAGGATAAATGAAAGGGTGAACCGGAGATGGAGACAAATTGTGTAGATGTTTGCCAGTGCATTATAGGCTACTTGTTTAGAACCAAAGTAAAGTTCTGTTGAAGGCCTATGAGTTATGAGTGACAGAATGATGATATTTAGATCCCAAAATCCAGTCTGGTGAAGCTTTTCCCTCTGTTTTGGCTCTGTCCTCTCAGTATCAGTGTCTGGCTGACATGCTTATTCAAGTCCTCCGCCCCATCCCTTAAAATGTTCACATCCTCAGGAAGCAGAGGTCAACAGTGGTGATGTCACATTGCTTACGATGAAGAGCCTGTTGTACAAGTGTGAACACGTGCCTGTTAAGGGACGGCGTAGGAGATCCATGTGGATGTACTGAACAATGAAGGGGTGAGGCTCTGAAATAACTTTTTATAGGACAGGGTGGACAGTGTATTGTTTGTTATAAAACGTGTTTTCAGTTAAACATGGACACTCAGAATCTCTATTTACATTCGACTCAGTGAAAGAGATGTTGCCGTGTCATGGTACAGTGGCTGTGCTCTCAGGCTTAATACTGCGTTGGCCATTATGTGCATGTTTATGGCAGTTATTCGGCAATCTGTTAGTCTGATGAGGTCATTCATCACAAGCTTCGTCTCGCAGTCAACATGAAATCAAAACTGACCTTATTTACTCTCTAATGCACGTTCCTGGTCTTATTATGCACAATTCATTGGTTCATGTTATTTGAAAGAAAACAAAATGTTGTCTTTGTAATCCTTTATCAAAATGTAATGACTCACTCCGCCTCTGAAATGGCTTTCCTTTTCGGGCTGACATGCAAGTCCATCTTACTGTTTTATCTTCTCTCTCCACTTTAACACTGGCCAGTCATTTCCCAGTTAATGGACTTCAGGTTTGGTGTACATCTTAATCACACTTTTGCACAATAACTTTGATAAAAGTTTAGCAAAAATTCAGTTCATTATCTGATTCTGAGTGAAAATATACTATGTCTTTTTATTAGGCCCTCTCTTTTGGTCTTGTTTCATTCACAAACACATACCACAAATCTGACTAAGTCTAAGAATAAAGAGTTGACACCAAACTGTCATGGCGGCAGCTCTGGGCTCCGCAGGCCTGCTGGTGAGGGAGGCGCAAGGCAGGCCAGATCTAAAAATGTGTGATTCATTTATGAGGGAAGGCAGTGCTGGCTCCACAGGCATACCTTACAGTCTATAGAGGAAAAGAGTTCAGTCTCGACTGAGGCCCACAGCCTTTATGGGTTTTATCTTTACCATTTAGCTGCAAATAAAGGATTTTACAGGAAGCGAAAGGCACAAAGAGGTGGTCCTCAGCATTTATTTCTGGGGGAAAAAAATCAAAAAGTTCTCGATATCTGAGTGGAATCAAATGATTCGCTGTTATTGTGGCGTTTTGGCTCAGAAAAACCTCATGACATCACTGGTCTGCCTGTGCTTTTGTTCATTTTTAGCTTGCGACATGTGTTAGCCATAAAAGCGGGTCATTAATTTAAAAAAAAAGCAAAGTAGTCTAGATCACGTATCTGCAATTTTATGAATTTACTCATGCTCTAAGAGGCAGTTTGTCATTGCTAAAACTTCAGCTGTGCTCTAGACAGTGTTCGAACTATACCGTGGACTTTGGGGGAGCCCACTTGTTTTTGTTTTATAACGGGGGGGTGTTCGTGCGCTTGCGCGTGCCTCAAAAGAGGGCTTACAATGACTTACAAAGATACATAACAGCTACAAGTGTATGCACTACTTGCTCATGACAAGAATAGCATGTATAGTTATCTTTATTGAAGTGAATTAGGTTTAAATCGCCGTCATGCATGAATGAATGATATTTTTGCAATTTTACACATAATAATCCACGATGATCACATTACACAAAACTGAAATTGCACGTCAAAATAACACATTGTCAATATTTTTTGAGACCCCCCAAAATTTCACAAATCACGTTTTCAGGGGAGCCCATGTCTTAGTAAGGGGAGCCGAGCTCCCCCTAGCTCCCCCGTAGTTCGCACCCTGCCTGTAGAAGATGACTGGTCTGTGATCCGAGTAATCTGATAAGATTGTAATCAGTAATCAACTCTGAAAGGTATTGAGGAGCTAGATTTGTATTTGTATACAAACAACAAAATTTTGAATTAAATGCGATAAAGAATCGGTAGCCACTAGCCAGTGCAGAGAACGTAAAATAGGCCTGATGTGGTCCCTTTTGCGACTGCCCATGAGCAAACATGCAGCTGCGTTTTGGACCAGTTGAAGTCTATGAAGACATGAGACAGGCAGCCCATGATACAGCGAATTGCAATAATCAAGCTGTGATGATATAAAAGCATGAATTACAATCTCTAAACACTTTCTGCTTAGGAAGGGATTAACTTTGGCTAATCTTCAAAGGTGATAAAAATTGGAATTGACAACAGAATTTACTTGTTTGTTCAGCTTTAGGCCACTATCCAGAATAAAATCCAGATCCTTGACATCAAGTGAGCGATATGGAGTGAGAGAGCCCAAGTCTACAGCATTCAGATAGGCCCAAACAGAACAATTTGTGTTTTGTCATCATTAAGGTGCAAAAAATTATTGGTTAGCCATGTTTTCAATTCTTGGAGACAGGCTATTAATTGATTTATGGCAGACCCGTCGTTGCGTTATGGGTTTTATCTTTACCATTTAGCTGCAAATAAAGGATTTTACAGGAAGCGAAAGGCACAAAGAGGTGGTCCTCAGCATTTATTTCTGGGGGAAAAAAATCAAAAAGTTCTCGATATCTGAGTGGAATCAAATGATTCGCTGTTATTGTGGCGTTTTGGCTCAGAAAAACCTCATGACATCACTGGTCTGCCTGTGCTTTTGTTCATTTTTAGCTTGCGACATGTGTTAGCCATAAAAGCGGGTCATTAATTTAAAAAAAAAGCAAAGTAGTCTAGATCACGTATCTGCAATTTTATGAATTTACTCATGCTCTAAGAGGCAGTTTGTCATTGCTAAAACTTCAGCTGTGCTCTAGACAGTGTTCGAACTATACCGTGGACTTTGGGGGAGCCCACTTGTTTTTGTTTTATAACGGGGGGGTGTTCGTGCGCTTGCGCGTGCCTCAAAAGAGGGCTTACAATGACTTACAAAGATACATAACAGCTACAAGTGTATGCACTACTTGCTCATGACAAGAATAGCATGTATAGTTATCTTTATTGAAGTGAATTAGGTTTAAATCGCCGTCATGCATGAATGAATGATATTTTTGCAATTTTACACATAATAATCCACGATGATCACATTACACAAAACTGAAATTGCACGTCAAAATAACACATTGTCAATATTTTTTGAGACCCCCCAAAATTTCACAAATGCCGTTTTCAGTGGAGCCCATTTCATATTAAGGGGAGCCGAGCTCCCCCTAGCTCCCCCGTAGTTCGCACCCTGGCTCTAGAGCAGGCAGACATTTCTATGCCATTTAAAGTCTCCATGGACCTGGCTTGAATTGTTTCCACTTTTTGCCCAAGTTGTAGGCTTTTGAATTTTGCTTTGTTGCTATGAGATGAAGAAGCACATCATGTGGGGCCTGAGACACAGATTTTTTTTAACATGTTATATTATCAAATAATTTGAGTGAAAAGTACTATAGAATTAAATTTGAACAGTTAAATGAATTTTAAAATCTTTTAGTTGTTGGTTTGTCCTCTTTTTGCATGCAGCGGAAATTGCAATCACCTTTTCTTCCCTGTTGTGATGTAAATGCAGTTTGCTGGAGAGGAGGCATTAATGTCCCGCCCTCAATCCGGTTCATACGTCATCAGAGAAGAGATGTTGTTGCGAGGGCATATATATTTTTTCATATATTCATAGGGACTTTAATGACAGCAGCATCAGCTGACATGAACTACGCAAGTTTGTGTAAAACCTGATGATCATGTTGTTCATCCATGTTATAAACAAACATACATATTTGGACCTTAGTATACAGTATGTGTAGGTCAGATTTTTCCTAAATTTTGGGGCTCAAATATGAATGTGTGTGTTTGCAGGTGGACTCCTAAATGTTTCTGAAAGACATAGCTAATGATAATGGATGACACTGATAAAACTCACATTAAGGGTTTTCCCTGTGGCAGTACAGATGGGAAATATACCTCCCTCATTTTTTGCTTGTGCTGAATTCTTCTGTGTGAGTGTCTGCAAGAGGAAACATAAAGAGGTAGAGGAAAGAAAAAGAAAAGAAATTAGCATTATTTTGGTGCTTCTTTTGACCTCTGTGTGTGCTAGATGCTGTGAGGGGCAGTTGTCTCCAAGGGCCTTTAATGGTGAATGTGGATCAGTCTGGAGTATCTGGGTTGGAAAGTGTGAAAATGTGAAAGCCATACCTCTGCTAACTGCTTCCTTCTATTTCTGACAAACATCATTTAGATCAAAACAGACATGGCAGTTTTTTTCCCTGCTTCATTTTTCAGTAAATATAGCGGCATTAAAATGCTTATGCATTTGTTTCATCATGTGAATGTTCAGTGCCATCAGTAAAAGCTCAACCTGTGACTTCTCACCAACATGTAAGCTGTCTCCTTATTTGTTACCTCTTTCACTGTCAAAACTCAATCCTCCAGCACAAATGGGTTTGAGGAAATCATATTGGCATTCTGGCATTCTGTGAAAGAGAGCTGTGCATCTACATGAATGTTGTACCCTACCAGCCTGACCTAATATTTTGATGTACTTTCTGATACTATTATGTGGTTTATTTGGAACTGAGATTAAAAAAAAGATATATATATTTTTTTAAAGTCATATTGAATTAATAATTCGTAATAGCAATATTGTGGGTGTTGATAATTGTGCATGGACTTTTTTATAATTAAATAGCCATGTATTTTCCATAAAAGATTCGGTTTTAGCTTGTTTTATCAATATTACAGAATCATTCAACATGCAGAGCTGAGAAAATTCAGGTATTATTGAAGTCTTTAAGCTTCAGTTTGGACTTTACCCTCAGCAGATCAAAGAATTAACTGTAATACTTCTAATGGTGGGAGATTGCAGGCAATTTTGTTTTGTCCTTCTCTCTCTCAGTGTGTGTGCAGGATAGGTAACCTCTTTTTCCTTATTCCTACTCAGACAGTTCCAATTCTGTCTATTCAAGGCAGGTTTTGTTTTTGTTACTTGCTACACTACACTAAGTTCTTGTAAGTCTTCACTAGTGGGCATACTACTGTTTATTCTGTTGCATGTTCACATATAATGCTGATTTATGCAATTAGGTTTCATCACACTTTGAATTACCATAATTTTATAAAGACATTACATATAGATTTTTAGTAATGTAGCTGATGTTTTCCGTCCCTTAACCAAAAACGTATCACTCACACGTCACACACACTTTTTGCACTTAGATACTCATTAACACATTATTTAGTAGTTTTATTAAACTGTTTTCCTCATAGGGGGCAGCTCTGCCCACATTGCAAGTGATTTTGGGTTTTCTATCCTTGTAGATTCAAAGATTCACACAGAATCAAATATCCAAACAAACTGCTTTGGAGCTACTTCAAATAATTACATATTAGAATTTACTGAGGTTTATATTTTTAATCAATGAGATTGCTAATTGTCGTCTTATTAAAATTGTATTATTATTAGAGTCTTACTACTACTTGTTTGCTAAAGTCAGGGTTGTGGCTCGAGATTTTTTAAAACATTCCACACCTAGGTAATATGAAGATACTGAGCGTGAGGTAGTCAGTCATCTGGAGAGATTTTCCTTTCTGGATGGAGAAAAGAGGAAAGAGGAGAAGAGGGGGCAGATGGGAGAAGAGAAGACTGGGTCAGTGGATAGACAGACTGACAGCCATACAAATCGTTTCTCTCGTGGCTAGATAGGACCTTTTTGTTTTGGCTGTGAGCAGCAATCCTCTTATGAAAAAGACTGTGAGAGAGAATCATTTTAACTTCATCTGTGTCTCCCTCTCTTTCTCTCTCTCCCTCCCCTCTGTTCCGTTTTCTTTCAAAGCGATGGCCTCTCCTGTGCAGCTGTTCATGAGCTTGCCTCATCTGGACTAGCACGGACACGCACACACGCACACACCACTAAAAGCAAAAACACATCGCCTAGCCATGTACAGCGTGGAAGACCTTCTCATCTCTCATGGATACAAAGTCCCTCAAAGGAACAGCAACAATGTCCCTGTCTCACATTCGTCTTCCCCCCACCCTGCAACCTATGAGAAATGTCTGCCGAAGCGAAGCGACAGCCGGTGTGAAATCGCTGAGAAGCGGAAAGGACACAGCGGCGTGAATGGCTATGAGGGGGACCATGTTTACAGCAGTGGAGGCATCAGACAAGCTCCTGCCAGGGGATTCCCCAGTGACGCCGAAAACAGGGTCAGGAAGCAGAGGACACAAAATGTGGACAACGGTAACCTAGGAGATGGACGTTTGCCAGAAGACAGCCTGACCATGGACAGTGGGTGAGTTTTCTGATGAATAGTTTTTGACCTCTTCATCTTCTGCCCCACACTCTTGTAGTGCTGCTCTCTTTCCTTCTTTTTCATTTGTCCCTCTGATCTGAGGTTTAAGCTGTCTTGCATGATAAAGAGTGTTACGTAAAGGTAGGAGCTGTCAAGGACTTCCCTTTCGCACCAGGACAGATCCCAGTTTTTCCATTTTCTTTATTTTTAATTCCTCCCCTGTCGCCTTTCTCTCTCCATTTCTTTCTTCTTCTTCTTTTGCACTTTCTTTCATCCTCATCTCATCCTCTGGAATCTTTTTACTTCCTACATTTTCATGTACTCTGTTTCCTCAGTATCACTAATTTCCCTGCGCTCTCTTCTACCTCACTCCCCCTGTAGCCGATGAATTAATTAACTGTGTTTAGTAGATTTTGCAGTGTGGTTTTTATTTCCTCTCATTTCACACAGGACTCTAGTGGAATGAATACAAGTGACGTCAGAAAGCCCGCAGCACCCCCTACTGAGCATGCTTAGTTCTGCAGGCAGAGCCAGCAGTAAACTACATGTCCCATGAGCCCTTTGTCAGATCACTATTCCATTCCTTATAACAATCTCTTATATAACACCATTATTAATGAAACATGATGAATATAAATGTGAATATCTGCATTTGCCAGCCATATTGTCGCAGAGCAGCTTCAAAGATTAATTTGCTTTAAAAAAAGATTGCACGAGAACACTTCATTTTCCATAGGAACAGTGTCATTTTTTCTTTATGTATGTTAATCAGCAAGTAAGTCATAATGTCCTTGTGCCATAGATTTTCAATGTCATAGATAGATAGATAGATAGATAGATACTGTCAAGCTTTAGTGCATTTTTGCACTTTAAAGTAATTGCATGTCACATGGTTTGAGACTCAGCAGTTCAGGGCAGAAAGTATCTCCACTTCTGTGACTGTTACTAAGCTAGATTATCCTTCCATGAGTGCAGGTCAGGATTGTTTAACATGCAGATCATATGCTCTCTCTGCTGCCAAGATATTGGATAAGAGAACAGACCTTCAGTGCTGACTCAACAGTTTGCACCAAACAAGCTAGTCATGTTCCTGCTTAAGAGAAACTGCTCATTTATCTTGGTTTGTTTGCACCATTAAAGCTTCCCAATTTATTGGGCCCTTTGAGGTTCTCTGCTTTGTTGACAACACTGTCAAGATACACTTTGCCCTCTTAGTTTAGTGTTGGTTTGATGTTGCCTGTGTGCTTGCATAGTGGGATTTAAACACAAATGTGTTTATTGTTATCCAGTTTTTGCTTGTCTTACCTAATTCAGTAGTTCACAACTTTGCTTCAGAACCCAGGACATAAGTAAATGCAAAAAGTACCTGACCTCTATTTAATTCCATCTGTATGTTTTTAATGCAGGTTTTTTGAGACCCACAGAGGAATACATTCTCAGCCTAGATCTGAGCAGGATGTGTCCTACTGGCGAAGAAGAGGTCAGGACTTTAGTGTGCTTATGGATTATGCAGACTTTAGGGATCCATGTGGAAGTGGAGGAGGTGTTCCCAATAAACCAGAAGGCATGCAGCGGAGACCAGAATCTGCCTTAAGCACAGAGGAACATAACCGTGAAAGACAACGACGGGCAGAGAGTGCACGTGCCAGGGAGAGAGAGATGGCTCTGCACCAGTGGAGAATTGCAGCTGAAAGGAAGTACCAAAGTTTGGGAACAGAGGAGTGGCGTCCAATGACCAGCATGAGCCGTCAACCATCTGAAAACGAGGTGGTACAAGAGCAATGCAGGCCACGAACTGCAGAAGGAGCCGTTCCACCCAGAACCAAAAACAAGTCCCAGTCACTGCCCAGAATGGCTCTGCAATCTGAAAGCCTCCAGTACTTCAGCATACTAACTGCTGGGCAAGAATCATATGAAAGTTATAAGTTAAATGGTCACCATGCACAAGACCCTCATGGACGGCATCTTAATGATGGGGAGAACAGGCAGAGGTGGACTGACCGATCAGGTGCACAGTCCGCACCACTATCAAAGCCCAGATTTAGCCGACCTCTCAGACCTCCATCTTATGAAGTGCACCAGCAGATGCGTGGGAGCGCAGAGATACTTACAGGGGAGCTTGCCCCTCGTCCCAGAGACAGAACTCCACTGCCCTTCTCAAGGCAAGAATACTTTGTACAAGAACTTGCTGGACCTGGTATGGAGCCCCCCGGTTATATCCCTCCTCCATCTTACAGGAGGCAGCCTGTAGTTACTAGAGGACACAGAACTTATCCTATCTCAATGGGTAACCACCAATATAGAGGTGACACATATATGCAGGGATCTGCAATGACAGAAGTGCAGGAATGGTTTATCAGGCAGACTGGGATGGCTTGGCCAGACTATTACAGAGATGGAAGAAGAAGTATGCCCTGCAGGACACAGGCATATCCAGGCTACAGTGAAGAACGGATGAGTAATGTTCAGTTCATTCCCTTTGATGACCCTCGTGTCAGACACATTTTAGGTGCAGGGATAGATGGAAACTCGTTGACAGATGCAGACAAAATCAGAAACATCAGAAATGAGATTCCGGTCAATCTCTTATCTGAGAAGTCTAACGACGGTGCCTTTCCTCTCACAGAGAAACCCTTTGACCGCACAGAACCAAGTAAAAGCAATATTAGTGACTCTATTAATGAGGACAGTATACACAAGGAAGTGCTTAAGGAGACAGAAAGTTCAACCACATTACCTGACCAAAACTGCAACAGGCATCCAGCTACCCAGGGAAATATAGTTGCTCTTCAGATGACAATGCAACAGAATTCAAACCAGAGTTTCATTGAGACAGTGACACAAGTAAAGAAATTTGAGGCAAAAGCTGTGTCCGAGAACAAGAAAAACTCAAAGAAGAAGCTCAAAGAGACAATGTTTTGCCTGGTTTCTGTCCCTATTAGTATGCAAGCTAACAAACATGTTTCTGACCCAAATAACAATGAAAAAGTGACTAATTCAACAGAAAACACAGTGGTGCAGCATGACAACCAAAACCTTTTAAAAACATCACACAAAGAGACACAAATACAGTCCAGCAGCTCCCCATCCATTAAAAGATCCCCTTTGAGGAAAGAGATTGTAGATACTAGGTCACTTAGTACAAGCCAAGACAATGAATTTTTCTATGCAGGATCCTGGCCTGGAGATCATTACAGAAACCAGGAAACTCAGACGGGTTCTCCAGAAGTTTCCAGAAATACCCATCCTCTGGCAAATGACCATTCTTCCCCTCACGCAATCACTGATAATGAAGGTGAAACCAACTGTAGTGCCAACTACGGCTATCCCATGATAGGTCAAAAGGATCTCAACCCTTCCAGGAACAGTGCATTCTCTAGAACTAGGGATGGAAGTAGTTCAAGTATAAGGAGTCCAACTGTACCCCAATCAGCATCAAATCCATCATCTCCAGACCGTCAGCCTTTGCTGAGAAAGACAAATGAAACAGCAGATGGTCAAGAAGTTTTTGGACAGTTCTTGCTAAAGCCAGTGAACAGACGCAAATGGGATGCCATTGGGGAGCTTGAGTATTTTAATAAGGAGATACAGGATCATACTGGGAAGTATCCAAATGTTGATCAAAATATAGAGGAGCTGGATGAGGCATTGAACAGTATTCTGGAGCTGAGTGACACAAACAGAGAAGTCAATAATACAAGACAGGAAACCACCCCACTTCACATGAAGAAGGAAACTGACCAGCAGTCACATATAGTGCAGGTCACAGAGATGCAAATGAAAAGCAATAACTTAAATGTAATGTCTGATTCAGGGAACAGAGGCCATCCAGAATACAAAGGTATAAAAAGTTCCTTGTCCAAGGCAAAGGTGAACTTGGACAGCCAGATGCAAGATATACCTGTCACCAAAACTGATAATTATGTCAACTTTGAGATTATGCAGAGGGGTGACACTGATTCAGCAATACATCGACAGGATATCCCAGTGCCGAAGGAGTGCTTGCTTAAGGATGTTGGTTTAACAGTATACACTGCCATTCCAGACACTGTGACCTCTGGATCCCCTACATGCTTGAGTCCTGACTCACCCATGTTAACCAGCCCTTCAGACAACTCAGAGATATGTGAGACTTTGCAGATTACATCATCAGACAGTAGTGGAGATTTGAGTAGGCACAGCCCTGAGTTTGCTGAAGGTACTCAAAGCTTGAACAATAATAATGCCTTCAACTCCAAAGCCCTCAACAAGAAGGAAGCTGGGAGAGGAAACACAGACGTTACTAGATCGGGGAGGTACTCGCGTATCAATGTGATCAAGAGTCTTCATTGTAGGTTTAAGGGTAATTATGAGGATGATGATGACAGTTTTTATTCAGATTATTTAAGCTGGAGTAATGAAAAGACCTTGGCAGATGAACATCTTGAAACTCTTTTGAGTCAAGAGAAGGCCAATAGTATGCAGACCGAAGACCTTAGTAAACTGTACCAAGTCCAGTGTGCCAAAGGCATTCCTGAAAATGAATCCATTGAACAACGGGCTGCCAGAATACTCGGCATTGCAGTGCCAGTTGAAACCTTGGTTGTTGACCAAGTTGATGACAAACCGGTAGAAAGAAATTTGAAAACTACAGATGCTGCAGAATTGGCAATACAAACCAAAGAGATTAGCTTAAATGAGGAGAAACAGAATGTCAGTAGAGAGAGTGAGGAAGTGCCAGATAGGTCTATGGAAAGTCATGGAGATATGTCAGAGGTAGGACTTGGAGGGGATCCAGAGTCTGGAGAAGATTTACCTAGAGCTGAAAAGCACAGCCAGAGAGTCTCCTCAGTGCTGGAGCTGCCAGAGTTTCCTCCAAGTAACTTATGTTTGTCGCTTCCACTGACCGAGGATGAGGAATTGACTCTTAGTGTAGGTGGGGGAGACAGGAAGGAGACAGCTAATACTGAGATAACAGAAGTGCCACAGAACCACTTGCAGGCATTTTGCCCACCTCCTCTGTCCCCCTCATCCACAAATGATCAAGCATCCATGGAGTACACCATCTACGCAAAGGAAAAAAGCTCTCAGTCATTAGTGAGAACTATCACCAGGATCACCTTTGCCAAAGAGACAGACTTAGAAGAAAAGGGAGGAAAACTAAAAGAATCAGTTATAGAGGACGAAACGCTAGTGGAAGAGAACCAATACAGTGAGAATGCAGTCAAAGAAAACAAATCAGGTAAAGAGGACGAAACGCTAATGGAAGAGAACCAATACAGTGAGAATGCAGTCAGAGAAAACAAAGACATGACCAGTTATATGCAAGAAGAGGATGAGCAAAAGGCTCAGGAGGAAGTTTCAGCTGAAGAGGTGATACTAGAAAGATCAAGGCAGCCACCAAAGTCAATGGCACGTCCAATCCCACAACCACGTAGTGGCATGGTAACAAAGAGAGAGATCACTCTGCCACAAGGATTCAACATGGACAATACAATGCCTGCAATTGAGGATGATGACAAGCTTTTTATTTCAGGTCAGTACACTGAAGTCCAACCAAGTTTGTAAGGCTTACAGACTGCGTATACAGTAACAGTACACTCCTGGGCTAGCTAGCTAAATAAATAAATAAATACATACATACACAATAGGTCAAGCCCAAATAGTTTAAAATGGCATTAAAAAGCACAAATTACTTGTAAGGGAATTTGCAAGAATTAAGCAAATGCACTCCCTAAAAAACACAGCTGGTCTCAGAAAAAAAAAACATCAAAGACAAAATTAGGTTTTTGTCAGAATATGGGAAGTTTGATTGATTCAGAGTGGTTCAGCAGAGTTGTGTGGAGTGATGAATCACGTTAAAACATGGCTTGCATGGTTATTCACCAGACCGGTACCTTTGAAGATCTGGTGAGAAATACAACAAGGAATGCATCTCTACCACAGTGAAGCATGGAGGAAGATGCTGGTACTGGTGAGCTGCTTCACTGTGAAAAGTCAAATAATGCTATGGAGTATATGAGGATAATGCAGAATGGCTTGCTTCCCATAATTGAAAAGTTGTTATCTAAAGAGGAACGATCAGATGTTATTTTTCAACAAGAAAATTATCCTGCCCACACTGCAAAGACAAGTCCATCAGGCTCATGTTTTGTCCTGGTCAGAGTCCAGATTTGAACACTATAAAGAATATTTAATCTCCAACTAAGTGGGAGACATTTTTCAATGGAATAACATTAACTCTTCTTCCTGTAAAAAGTAGTCTGCAAGAAAACAGGCAAAGGCTATCCCATGTCTGCATCTGTCCCTTTATCTGCAGTATTTGTGCAATTCTTGCAAATTTCCTGAACAGTGATTTGTGGTTAAAATGGTAAAATGTGCACCATTAAAAGCTAAATATTTAACCATTTTTGGCTTTGACCCTTTTTTTTTTTTTTTTTGCCCAGGAGAGTATATATACTTGGCTGTTGTTTACCAGTGTGCTTTTAATATTAGTGTTGTTTTATATGCTATTGTGATATTGGTATTGTGTGAAGTCCACTCTATCTAGTGCCCTAGGAGAGGTCACCTTCAGCAAAGTGTATTGCATAACAGAAAAATGGACAGATAACCAACTTCTAGTGAAAATAGGGATTGTTTTTTTTTCATTACATATTCTGTAGCATTATGAGCTGCCAAGCCACAATAACTGGTTTTAATACTTGAGAGCAATGAGCAATGAGGTTTTTCACCACAAGAGGGAAGCATGGTCTGATTTACCATACTCATTGCCTTGACAAATCAGCAGAGAATAGATATTATATTATATTATATTATATTTTATATTATATATTAAAATATTATTTAAAAAAAGTTTAGACTAAACTGATATTAACAATCTGCTTTTCTGTTAAACATATATTGTACTATATTGATGGTCTTTGACATGTCCATTCTCTTGTTGTGGTTTTGAATAAAAAATGGCTAATATAACTTGTGTTTGTCTTCAGATGCATATGACCCCAGTTGTGTGGAGAGAGTCTGATCTTGGACACTGTCAAAGCAAACTCTGGGACCTTACTGGAATACACAATGTAAACAAGCACTCATCTGAAACTGAACATGATGCAGGCTTGGACTCAATTTACTAATACATAGTCACAGAAGTTCATAAGCAGGAAGATGGACTTCATGCCACATATTAAGACTAATTTTCAGAACTTCTATGGCCTGTTGATGGATGAAGTAGCTAAGTTGTTTATCAATGAAATATGAATGTATAATGTATATCAAGTAAAGCTCAGACATTACAGAAATAGCTACAAATCAGTCTGTATAGACTTAATAATTTTCTAAAGTTTCTCTGCACCAGCAAATGCTGGAGTTCTGTTGGACTTTCACAGAACACAGTGTCATTGTGCCAACAGCGACAAGAAAGACACAAAAGCTTGCACTTCTCATTTTCTGCAGTATTACCAATGAGAGAAAGGAAAGAGGCCTTGATGTATTAAAGCAATGAATTGGACTGGTGAGGTAGCAGCTGAATCAGTGACATAACACTGTGCTTTTAACCACAGAGAAATATTTTTGTAAGAAATGTTAAAAGGAAAGTGTGATTATCAGTTTTAGAGGTGGGAGAAACCATTTATGTCACTGTGGTAGAACTGCGATATAAAATCATATTTCTTTGCAAATGGAATAGGCTGCTTTTACCCAAATGATGCAGTTAAGAAGAAAGCTAAACTGAGGCAAAGATTTAAGAATATTTTGTGTGAAAAACTTGGTCTCCAGCGACTTTAATCTTAAGTGCAGTGACTTCAATAGTCAGTTTTCATAGTTATTGCTTTAAAATGACTCCCTTCATTCAAGAGTTTTTTTTATATATCTCATATGCAGTTTGAGTTTTTCAGAGTTGCAATCAGATAATGTATCATCTCATCACAAAATGCAATCAAAAAAAGACATGTATTTATTTTTATCAAGCTATCAACAATCTGTACAGATGAAAATATATTCAAAAAAGTGTTATTTTACCTTGTGAGTTTGTTTGCTTGCTTACAATCATTATGGAAATAACATATCTGAATATGTCTATTATCCTGTGTTACTCTGACAATGAATGATTCTTTTATTGTGCCGTGTGGCATGCTTTTTGTTGCACAAATGTCAGAAAGTGTTACATGTGTTTCTTTATGCACATACGAAGTATTCTGCATCTTAAATCCATATCAATTCTGAAAGCTTACTCATATTGTGAGTATATCTACTGGATGTAGTGCTTATTAATTTACCCTTGTAATTGCTTAGTTACATTCTGTTATAACTCAACATGCAAAGTTGAGGTGGACACAGTTCCTCAATGTTATATCCATCCCATAGCTTTATAAATGCAGTCCAAAGTGCACTAAAATGAATTTAGTAATTAGCACATCCAAAAACCGGCAATTGGCCAAAAACTCCAGAAGGGTTGTCGTTATGGATAAAGAGTGCAATACCATGATGTTATAGTGATATTATCATCAATATTTTCCATAAGCATAATTATAATAAACTATGAATTCATGCAGATAGATGTTCTATAGTCAGTGGATGGTTAGAAAAAAATATAAGACATTCATAAGGCATTCATCACATTTACTTTTTGTAAGTTAGAATCAAATAATTGCTGTAAGTAGTCCTTGATTGTTTCTACCATTTTGTACAATTTTGTTTTTCAAAAAAGGATGATTATATTGTTGCATATAACGTATATGGCATTTAATATCTTTTTCTATTTTCATACAGAAACTGTACATGATTATTTTGTATTGGGTTGGAATTGATTTGCCTTCTCCGCATGATATAAGAGATGTAAACTGGGGTCAGGAAAATGTTTTGCATACAACTGCATTTGGTACTACATTAAAAATATATTCATTATATTACATTGTGCACATTTTTATCCTGCTAAAAAAAAGCTTTGAACAATATTTAAATTCAAAACAAGCTATTTTTTTTATATTTTACAGAAAGGGAAGTATTTACTGTGCACCTCAGTACTTATGTCTTTTAAGTATTGGGTGAATGTGAATGAAATGTTTGAGAGGAAACTCCTTTGTATATTATAGCAGATTGCTCATTAATAAACTCCTTGCATGGATTGTTGTTTTTATTTTTATCTATTGGTTAATTTCATGTGTAACATGGAAGGTAGGAACAGTTCAGGAGCTTGTTTCCTCTTTATGAAAACTCATGCATAAAACAAAACAGTGCACATGTTAGGAATAGTAAGTCCTTCTAAAACAAATATGATGATTCTCTCGTACAATGCTTTCAGTTGTGTTAATACTGTTGAATCCTTTCTGGAATAAACATAAATGATAACCAAACACATTTGTTGAACAAATGCCAAGTAATAAAGAAAACCTTTTTCTCATTATCCCCTCTCATTATTCTCATTTTCTCATAAACCCCTTATTTTGAGTCATTATTTAAAACTGTTTCCCACTTTCACTCAGAAGAAGTTTTGACATATTGTGATAAAGATTAAATTGATCAAACATTCATTCAGTTACAGTATCAATCAAATTTCTGACATTTATTTTGAAACTAAACTACTCAACTGTTCAACTATTTTATACTTAAATGTATAAAATAAACCAAAAACTACTGAAGTACAAAGGAAGTCATTGGGAACCAAAACCCTGTTTCTTTAAACATTCTTTACAACATCTTCTGAAGAACGTCTTAAAGGTTTGAAATTGCATGATGCCAGTTTTTTTTTTTTTTTTTTTTTTTTTAAA
>NW_015629505.1:817559-822030 GCF_001515625.1 Sinocyclocheilus rhinocerous
GATGCCAGTTTTTTTTTTTTTTTTTTTTTGTAAACTATCACTTTATATGAATCAATATTGCATTTTATCAATAGATTTTCAAAGAAGGCAAAGTGGGAAAAAAAGTGAAAATTGCTAAACTCCCAGGAAACAAAAATTGCAAATCAGTTAATTAAATAAGAAGAATTATCTCAGAGTGCAGGAGTTTCCAAAACCAAAAAAGAGCCTGACCTTGGGACCCCAGGCCCCTCAATGCATACAGTGTATCACTATGGAACACCTCTACTATTTTTAGACATCTAATATTATCCTTTGTAAATCATAACTGTTTTAAAACTTGTTGCTTCACATGGGATATGGGGAATGGATCTCACAGGACTGTTATCCAGCCATGATTATCAAATTGGCGTGAGGCACAAAGAGGATATGACAGTGTGAAATTAAATGAGCAAATTAGGCATAAAGCTCTTTTGATGTTGCCTCTAGTTTGCCAACACTTAAACAGGTAACATATATGATGTACAAATGTTTGAAACCCTCTGAAGATTCTGGACAGACTGTGTGAACTGAATATGCATGTTTGCTCATTGTAAATCTTTCAGCTCTCTCTCTCTCTGTAAGTCTGACTGCCTCCTTCTCATGCCTCTCTGTGTTATTTCAAAAGGTCGGGAGCATAAATCGCCAGCCAAGTTCAATTACAGTCCCAGGCAAAATTGTCAGTTGATGAGTGTTTGCGGGTGTGTGTTTGAGTCTCAAGTTGCGGAAAGAAAAGGTTAGGCTAAAGAATTACCCTTCCGCGGACTGAACCAGAGCCAGTGGCCTTTTCCAAGACTGACCCTTAGCTGAGCATTCAACTGGCTGCAAGTGGCCATGAGCTCATTCCAATTAGACGGACACAGAAAAAAAGCCTTAACTAAAACGTTTGATCTCACCACCTAACCAACCTTTCAGAGCAATCTCAGATCACTCACTCACCATTGTCAATTGAGGAACTACTTACTTTCAGTACTTCAATCCAGATCTAGATAATCGTGCAACTGAATCCTTGTATCCTACCCATCATGTCCAGGGAGATTCAGTCAGATTCACTGCCAAAATGCATTTAATGTTGGATTACAGTGTGGTTTCTTGTCCCAAGCCCTGGATAAAGTGTAAAGTGATTGTACTTGTGACAAGGATAGATGCTTTACTGTTTACCTCTGCCAGACATTTACTTGGTAGACTTCACAAAGTAAAAAGATTAAAAAGCATGCCGTGGACTGGTGACTCTTTTCATCAAAAGCATGTTTGAAATCAAGCCCAGCTCCATAGGAGAGTTTGGCCAACCAATTTATGAGCTTGGCCCCATCACTAAACTAGAAACCCACCAGAGCCCACCACGAAAGTCCTATGGGCCACCTTACATCACAGAGCTGGAGTCTGTGTGAAATATGGACGGATAAACCATTTCCAGCACATGCATTTCATCTTTTCTAATTATTTTTCTTTATCCCTGCCTTCTGCTGATTTTCCTAATTCAACAAGCATACTTGCAAGTTGTCTACTATCTTCACTTAGATACACATTAGTTAGTTCCAGTTCTCGAATGTCTCGATGATTAAACAGTCCAAAAGCACTGCTAAGTTTTCTCAGTTTGTATAACTTTACTTGTCTACGTTTGCTTATTCCAGTCCGACTGCTAGACGGGTTGTTAGTGGGGATTTTTCTGCAACTCTTACTGCAGATTACATCAATACACCAGTAGGTGGCAGCAAGGGACTGTTTTCGTGAGTAAATCATTTAACCATTCAACTGATTCGTTAAAAAAAAAATTATTCATTCAGCCACAAAATTAAATGGTTGAGCGAGTCATTGAATCATTCAAGCAATTCGTTCAAAAACACTCATTCATTAAGGAATGACACACCAATATGTTTCACCAAAAACACACTACTGTTAGTTTTTTATACTATTTTTACTGGATGGAGCAAAATACACAAAGTAACTGGCAATAATTTGTCTAAAATGTAGGGTACTCAATTTCTCAAAACTTCTTTCGTTATTGAATTGTTGTATAATGGTGGATAATAAAATGGTTGGTTTATGGGTGACTCATTTACATGGGCTATTTCTTGTTCATACTATACAGCAGTGTTTCTCAACCCTGGTCCTGGGCGACCCCCAACACTGCACATTTTGTATGTCTCCCTTATCTGACAGACCCATTTCAGGTCCTGGAGTTTCTTTTAATGAGCTAATGAGTTGAATCAGGTGTGTTTGATTAGGGAGACACACAAAATGTGCAGTGCTGGGAGGCGCCCAGGACCAGAGAAACACTGCTATACAGTATATATTGTATAAAATATAATTTTTTAAATATTGTTACCAAATAGTCAAAATATTTTTTTGATAAACACTTTGTAAATATAATCGCTTATAGTTTAAATATGAAAATTACATTTGAAATCACCTTTAGGTTTGGTTTGTTGTATGTGCTTTAGTTCTGTTATTAGATCACCAATACCTTCAACATCTTCAAACTAGACAGAGGTCACTCATCGCTCCCTCATTCACTCTGCTATTGGGCCTATTTCTCTCTCTCTTACTGTAATGTTTCTGTTTATATGAGTGAGTGGGTGGATGTCTTTAAATTATTTAGTGAGAGTAACCGGAGGCCACATACAGGATGAGATCTTTTTGTATTCATCCTCTCAATGGGCTTGACTGAATAATGCATATCTGACAGTCATAGGAAAGTAGAAACAGGATGAGACCATTTGACATAAACACAATAAAGCCACGGGCATGTTATAGTTGAGCAACAATGTTATTATGATGTCTAACTCGATGGGTGGGGGATGGTAGTCATATTTGAGGCCTTTGTATTTTTTTCCTTTGCTTTCTTTTAGGTAAACACAGGCTTTGTCTCAGCAGGGGCTAAAGACATCTGACACTGCTCAGCATGAGCATAAAACATTTACAGATACAATTTTATCAATTTTGTATTATTACAAAGATCATGTGACACGTTTTATTACAAATTCAGTCATTTTAGTCATCTGAGACATTGCTTTGTTCATGTGGAAATTGGCTATTGTACATCTGTTGTAATACTTTGTGTCAGGACTATTTTACATCATTTCACAAATGTTTTGCTGTGTTTCTTTTCTATTATGTTTCTTTTTTGTCTTAACTTATTTGAAAACTCTTCAAGCTGAAGGTTAAACTTAGCTTGAAGCTATGAAATAAAGAGTTTTAATTTAAAGGGGTCATATGATGCGATTTCAAGTTTTCCTTTCTCTTTGGAGTGTTACAAGCTCTTGGTGCATAAAGAAGATCTGTAAAGTTGCAAAGACTAAAGTCTCAAATCCAAAGAGATATTCTTTATAAAAGTTAAGAGTCAGCCACACCTACCTAAAACGGCTCGTTCTAACACGTCCCCACATATCTACCTCACTATGTGGGAAGATTTGCATAACGCCGCCCAAATGTTCACGCAAAGAACATTTTTTAAAATATTTTTTTATCTTTTATATTTAAAGAGTCTTTTATATTTAAAGAGTTTTTATATTTTATATATTTAAAGCGACAGTATGTGGAAAATAATGTGTTTTTTGAACCTTAAACCGTATAAACACATTTCATTACACCAAATACACAAAATACTGTTCTTTTTAGAAGCATCATATGACCCCTTTAAGATCTAGTTCAAACTAGGGTTCTTATCTTATTTTCTCTTCAAAAGAGAACCAAAACAACCAAAGCCTTTGTGCCATGTGAGATTAATGGATCATAAAGTGGGAGATGAGTGTGCATGCAAACTGCCAAGGACAACCGGTCAGCAAGAAATACTCCATCAAGCTTTGTAATTCTCCGGTCAACTTGAATCTATGATTCATGATTTTTGCTCTCAAAAGACACATTTTTCCTATTATCTGGATGGCGTAACCTGGCTCCATTGGGTTTTTTTATTAAGCTTTTTTCTTCACACTTCCAAGTTATGTCTGCTCTAATAGCATCTAGCTCCCATAAATCTACTGCATGGAGATTCATTGTTGTAGGCAAAATAGACCTCCTATCGCTCACACACAATATGGCTTTCG
The DNA here is from genome assembly GCF_001515625.1 of Sinocyclocheilus rhinocerous. Taxonomy (NCBI): domain Eukaryota; kingdom Metazoa; phylum Chordata; class Actinopteri; order Cypriniformes; family Cyprinidae; genus Sinocyclocheilus; species Sinocyclocheilus rhinocerous. The sequence goes on from NW_015629505.1 coordinate 821,621, forward strand.
CTCTCTCCTCTAACCCCGAGACTCATCAACACCAACCCATGTAATAAGTTCTGTTGTTGTCACTCTCATTTCACTCTCCATGTGTGCTTCTTCATTCCTTTCTGTTCAGATACGTTCCTCCTTGTCCCTCATGAACCATCCATCCTTTGCTCTATGTCTCACGGCCTCACAACAAAAAGAAAAAAAGAAAAAAGGCCTCCAGAGCTTGGGCTGTACAGAGTGTTTTAAAGGGGTCATATGATGCTTTTTTAAAGATCATTATTTTGTGTATTTGGTGTAACAGAATATGTTGACATGCTTTAATGTTCAAAAAACACATTCTTTTTCAAATACTGTACATTATTGTAAGTCCTCTATGCCCCGCCTCTCTCAAACACTTCGTTTTCTACAAAGTCCCTCCTTCAGACAAG
>NW_015629505.1:822561-826949 GCF_001515625.1 Sinocyclocheilus rhinocerous
GTCTCCGTGACATGGCTGCTTCAACACTAACTGCGTTTACTGAAACCACGCCTTCTTTCTTTGCGTGCACATTTGGGCCGCGTTATGCTAATATTTCCACATAGTGAGGTAGATATGTGGGGCGTGTTAGAACGAGCCGTTTTAGGGGGGCGTGGCAGAGTCTTAACTTTGATAAAGAATATCTCTTTGGTTTTGAGACTTTAGTCTTTGCAACTTCAGGGATCTTATCTATGCACAATCAGCTTGTAACACTCCAAAGAGAAAGGAAAACTTGAAATCGCATCATATGACCCCTTTAATACATTAAACCTACATAGAAAAAAATTTATTAAATTAAGGCTCTTAGTGAAGAAGTGGCTCTATAGTTATATCCTATACTACACTTTATCTACTGAAACTTAAACATGACATATGACGTGCTTAAACAATAAATTCTTTAATCAAACAACATTAACATATTGTTTGGTGTCAGAGTTGAAAATTGTCTTCAGATTCACAAAGGCCAGGATAAAGATGTCTTCCGCTGTATAATTAACACAGCTGACCCTTTTCGATAGCATCCTCCTCTTCATAACATTTGCTTGTTGTAATCTTAAATTGGGTAATTTTCTTTCAAGCTTTTACGCCACTTAGACTTGCACATTTCATTCTTATCTTTTTATAGGAAACTGAGGATTTGAGACACTGCTGTAACCAATGAACAGAACCTCTTTGACCACCTCGACACTGGTGGCATTACAACAGCCTGAGTCAAAAGAGCATTGTTGATCAGTTCTTGGCTGAAAAACAAGAACTGACCTTACACATCCTTTTTTATGTATTCATTACAAAAGGTTGTAGTTTCGATGTGTTTTGTTTCTTCTCTTTCAACATACCTTTGTCTTCTCAACCTCATAAGAACATTACAATCAGTGTTTTTAATATTATTCTATTAGTATTTATTAATATTATTATATTTTTCGTTTTCATTGTCATTTTAGTTTAAGTAATTCTGTTAAGTGATTTTTTCATTATTATTATTATTATTGTATATAGCTTTAATTTATCTTTTTTCCAGTTTTGGTTGTAATTTTATTGTTTCAGCTTAAACTTATTTTAGATAGTCGCCAAGGCAACATTTCTCATTTTTGTTTATGTTTTTAAGTTGAAGTTTTCAATAACAATATTTATTAGTTGTAGTTTTAGTAAACAACACTGCTTAGAACAGAACATGCAACATGCATATGAAATTTATGCACCATTTTCATTATACAGTTCTGTAAGCTTTGCATGAGACTTGAAATGCAATATCAAGACATAAAGGGCGAAGGTCACATCTGTTTCATGTGTCAAAATACCAAATGGATTTGCAATCAAATTTCCCTTCTGCTGCATGTGAAATGACAGTTCAACAAACATTATTTACAGTCAGCATTTGAATTTTGTTCCTAATTTTTCTCCACAATGAGGATTGAAGTGGTTCTTTTATTAGTGAAATCAAATGTCTCATATGTAAACTTGACTATTAATTTAAGATTTTATCTTAATTACTCATAAAGCATACACTTGACTGGTGTTGAGCAAAAAACTAACACATACAAAGCATCAATTTGTTACTAATAAATTGGATGGACAGATTCAATATCAATGTATTCATAGCTCTGGCTTCTCCAGAGGTTTCTTGGAGTCAATGCACTGTGAGGTTTCCAGGTCTGGTGAATAACAAGTAACTAATGTTGGAACGGTTCAAGTGTCTCAGCTCTTCATGGGTCTATTGTCTCATACGTGGGAACCACATGTTTTCCCTGTTTCAAATTTGTTACGCTGGCATGCTGTTTCAATTCATGTTGTCCGCCAACTAACAATCATTGTCTTTTCAAACTTCAGCTCTCTGAATACAAAGATGTCTTTATTGCTGTAGCTGAATTTGTATTGTAGGGAATTTAGTTGCAAACCACAATGATGTATCTGGCAGTTTGTATATTCATCCAAAATAATGACTAATGGAAAGGCTGATGATAAGGGAACAATTGTTATTTCTATTATGGTTTCCAATGTACAATTTCAATTTAGTGATTGTTGGCTATATATATATAAATATAAAATAGCCTATAAAAAAATTATTTCAGAAAGTTTATTTTGTCTCACCTTTATATTGTTCCAACCCAAAAAGGAACAAAAACGTAGATGTTTGGAAAAACTATCTCAGTCACCATTCGACTTCATAAATTTCAATGAAGTGAATGGTGACTGTCTCTGTCAGTCTCTAAAATCTTCTTTAGTGTTCTACAGAAGAAAGAAAGTAATACAGGTATGAAACGTCATGACGGTGAGCAAATTATTATAGATTTTTTTTGGGGGGGTGGATCAACTATGGCTTTAAGATTACACTCACGTCGCCCGGAAGCTGTTGCTGTTGAGGACAAATGCAAGTCGGAGGCGCGCGCTGCTGAGCGTGAATGACAGACGGACGCGCGCGCGGTGTCCCTGCACTCACGCAACTCATTCGTTTGTCAAGATATGTTTGTTGAGATATTCTTTGATGACGCTTTTGTATTCACGAACTACAGTTTGGAAATAACTCCTTAACATCAGTGACAAGTACCTCTCGGGTAAGTTGTTAAATTAGTTAACTTGCTTGCGTACAGTTCGTTGGATGTTAACGTTACGCCTTTTAAACATTATTTTGCTTGTGCCTAATTCCCCAAGTGAGTTTTGTCTTGTTTTCAGCAATTAACAAAACAACATAAATATGTCTGTGTTTAAATACTCTTGAGTAATTAATAGTGTTAATTAGATAAAGCTGTTTCTCCTCAAACCTGTTGGTGGTTTGTTTTTGTCAGTTTGTTTAGCTGTCTCCAAGAGAAGTATTGAATCTTGTTTAAGTATTTACTACTTTATTTTTACTTTTACTTAGCGTTGCAGTTAAACAGTACGGCTATCATTTTGTAAATGTTTCTTTAGTTTACATCAAGGTTTCTTGAGTACAACAGCGGACAGGATGCGCGCTCCCGTGCGCCAGCAGGGTTGTTCTCACACGTGAAAAGTGTGCAAAATAGACCGTGAACTAAAGTATTAAAACTTTATTGAGGTGTATCCGTGAGATAGGAACAGGGCGAGGTTTCGAAGCGCTATTTAAAGCATACCAATGGTCTGTTTATCCTTCATTGTGGCTAAAGGAAGGGTCGCTCCCGTTACTTGATACACTACATGTTTCCCAGCTGGGCGCGCGGTCATGAAGCGCGCTCCTGGGGAGATGCATGTCACAAAAGCAGAGAATTGAATGCGACACCTGATGGCTGATGCTCGTATGTTGTCACGGGTCTACATTGTACATTCTTTTGCATGCTAAATCCTAAATAATTTTACTCAATTAGTTGTATACAACTAATGTAGAAGTTAGTTGCATTAATGTAAAAATGCATTTATAGTTTAAGAGCCACAGCTCTATGTACATAGAGGTAGTGCACAGAGTAACAAAACAAAAGAGCCTTTACTGCGCTGCACTGGATTGTTTTATGATCCAGTCTCATTTGCTTTGATCTAATATATAACACCATCAGTGACTCAGCTTTATGACCTTTGTGGTTCCCTTTTGTATTTAGTTCTGCCAAAAACAACTTCATTTTTTTCATGTGGTTAGTTAATGTATAATAATTATATTAAATAATTAATTGTATATAATTAGGCAAGCAGGTTTATGACATCCTACTGAGAGACTGTATGTATTTGTACTTAAAAAAAATAGAGGTCAATGAAAAGTTGACTAGTTACAGGACCTAAGATACACTTTACCTTATACCTTCAAATAAGTTTTAACCTTAAACCTTGATATTGATTTAAAATACATAATATACATGGTTTTAAATCCAAGTTCATTATTTACTTTATCGCATATAGATTTTATTAGAAAATGCGAATAGGCCTGTCACGATAACAACTTTTTGTTGTGCGATATATTGCCCCAGAAATAACTGCGATAAGCGATATTATTGTCATTTTAAAGACCATTTTATGCCACTGAATATATAATCATAATGTAACAGCATAATAATGCAAGAAGGCCTACACACTTCCAAATGACAATAAACTTTAAATTTTTAAGAATATTTAGACCATAGATACCTTAAAAAACCTGAATAAATAGTAAATAAAAATGTTTTAACAAAAAGTGCAAAGTAACAAGTACAAAAAAAGAAAAATGCACACTTTTATGGAGATTTTTCCATCTACAGATTTGTCCCTGACCTTCTTTTCTCTGTAAATTAAGGGTGCACACTATTGCTGAAAAACACAATCACTACTCAGCAGTCAGATGTCCGCATGCACAAAGGCACAGATCCCTAAACAAGACCATATCTGCAGATGAAACTCTTTTTGTAGAAGCATTTTTTAAATTTGAACGAGCA
>NW_015629505.1:830564-836455 GCF_001515625.1 Sinocyclocheilus rhinocerous
GATCGTGCGATGCAAGTATAAGAGATTTATTCATCATATAGTGTAGATAGCTTCACTGATTACAACGGGAGTGTTTTTTTAAAGTCCATAAACTCGCGCTTAGGCCTGTCACGATAACAGCTTTTTGTTGTGCGATATATTGCCCCAGAAGTAATTGCGATAAGTGATATTATTGTCATTTTAAAGACCATTTTATGCCACTGAATATATAATCATAATGTAACAGCATAAAAATGCAAGAAGGCCTACACACTTCCAAATGACAACAAACTTTTAATTTTTTATATTTTGATCATGGAAATTAAGTATCAAAATATTAGATACCTTAAAAAACCTGAATAAATACTAAATAAACATTTTCTAACAAAACGTGCAAAGTAACAAGTAGAAAAGAAAAATGCACAAAGAACTTGTATGGAGATTTTTCCATCTACAGATTTTTCCCTGACCTTCTTTTCTCTGTAAATTAAGGGTGCACACTATTGCTGAAAAACACAATCACTACTTAGCAGTCAGATGTCCGTATGCACAAAGGCACAGATCCCTGAACAAGGCCATATCTGCAGATGAAACTTTGTTTGTAGAAGCATTTTTTTTATTTGGACTAGCACCTCATGACTACACCACGTTATGTACGAGAAGCTGCAAAAGACACAGGCGCAAGTGGAATGTACAAAACATGGTGACATTAATTTTTAAGTAAATATAATGTGCGATATATTGCGTCACCAAAAATTATTGAGGTCATGTACATATATTGCACGATAAGTCGATATATTGATTATTGCGACGGGCCTAAATGCGAATGCAAGTAATGCACATGGCTGACAACGAACATTTGTGATCTGCCCTGTCAAGAGCCCTTACTGTAAACCAAACAGTTATAAATGCAAGTGAATTAATCTCTTGCCCTTACATTTGAATTATGAAACCTTGTTTTGCATTTACACAGGGTAAGAAACAAATTCAAGCTCATCTTTAATCTACACTATTTGTTTCCATATTTAATTGTTTTGCAGGCTGCCAAGTCAGTTTGGTTGAGAAATGTCTAATATTCATATGTTCAAAGTATAAAATAAAAAGTGGCAAAACAATAATAAGAGCATATTGCTATCAGGTCTTTTTACTTGTATTCAGGGTGCGCCTGGGTTGCATTTGGAAGCCCTGTTGAGCTTTAAAGATTTCCTGCTTGGCCTTTAAAATCTGAGTTTAATGAGTTTTGTAATCCTGGCAGCTAGATCTTCAACCAGAGAGAGAGAGTGAGAAAATTAAAGGGTTAGTTCACCCAAAAATGAAAATTCTGTCATTAATTACTCGCCCTCATGTCGTTTCAAACCCGTAAGACCTTCGTTCATCTTCGGAACACAAATTAAGATGTTTTTGATGGAATCTGAGAACTGTCTGACCCTGCATAGACAGCAACGCAACTGAAATGTTCCCAGAACAGCATAAGCTGTTTACGTCCAGCGGATATTCTCCAAAATGGCACCAGGGTGATGTGGAGGAGACAAATTGTTGAATAAAGTCGTTTTTTTTTTTCTTCTTTTGCACACAAAAAATATTCTCGTATCTTCGTATAATTGCGGATGAACCACTGATGCCACATGGATTATTTTACAGATCTCCTTGCTACATTTCTGGACTTGGGAACATTTCAGTTGCGTTGCTGTCTATGCAGGGTCAGACAGCTCTCAGATTCCATCAAAAATATCTTAATTTGTGTTCCGAAGATGAATGAAGGTCTTACGGGTTTGAAACGACATGAGGGTGAGTAATTAATGACAGAATTTTCATTTTTGGGTGAACTAACCCTTTAAGGGCTTGGAGAGTGGTATGGAATGAAACCTAAAGAACTGGCCCAGTGATGTAGGTCTGTTTTATACTCCAAAGACATTAAATGATCAGCATGCTTTTTACATGTCCATCTCTCCATTAGGGTGAAACCAGGCTAAAATAATTATTATATGACATTTCTAATCTATACATACATTTTTTTTTTGTCTGGATGTTTTTATCTGCTTATGATCTGTACAGCTGATCATTCCTAATCTTGTCTTTTTTCAAAATATTTATTTTATTAAAGGAATAGTTCACCCAAAAATGAAAATTTACTCACCCTCAGCCTCGGGCCATCAAAGATGTAAATTAGTTTTTTTTTTTCATCAGAACATGTTTGGAGAAATTTAGCATTACAATACATCATTTGTTCACAAAATAATCCTCTGCACGGGTACCGTCAGAATGAGAGTTCAAACAGCTGATAAAAACATCACAATCCACAATAGTCCGCATTAATCCAGTCCATCAATTAACATCTTGTAAATTAAGAACTGCATGTTATTAAGAAACAAATCCATCAAGGCATTTTAAACTGTTGCTTCTGGCCAAATATGAGCACATAATCAACCAAAAGGAACTGAGGAAGTCGTTTGCCTGTTGTCCTCTCACATCAAAATCCACCAACATATTTATTTATAACTGTTTTGAACTGTTTTCACTGGTAAATAGCACTTGATACTTGTGCATATTTCTCTTGTTTCCGACAAGATTACTTTTTCACTGGAGAAAGCAAGTCATAGATAGAAGACTCGTATCTTAGCCAGAAGCAATGATGTGAAGTTATCAATCTTATTAATGGATTTGTATGTTACAAACATGCAGCTTTTTGCTTCACAAGACGTTTTTTGATGGACTAGTATTGTGTTGATTGCTTTGTGGTGCTTTTATCAGCTGTTTGGACTCATTCTGACAGCACCCATTCATTGCAGAGAATCCATTGTTGAACAAATTATGTAATGCTAAATTTCTCCAAACTCATTTACATCTTTAATGGCAAATTTTCATTTTTGGGTGAACTAAGTGCAGATGTTTTCTACAGTATAGGAATAGGCACATTTCATTTTTCGTTCTCCAAACTAGAGTCAAAGGATCACGCTGTCCATCCGTATCTGTTTTCATCACAGTGATCAGGGGAGCTTTGCCTCGTGACTGATCATAGCTCTTATGTTTCATAACAAAGCTGTCTTTCCATAGGCAGTTATATTTTGCAACATCAGGCAGTGGAAGGAGCATGATGTGGATTACAGAACAGGATGTCTAGTCTAGTAAGTTTATGGTTAACCTCACTTTCCGTCTGTGGTCCTTGAGTCAGATGACTGTTGTAATGTTTACATTCTCAAAACTCATTCCTTGTCTGATTCAAATCATGTTAAAGGCACAATATGTAAGATTTTTTTATTAAAATATCCAAAAACCACTAGAACAGTGTTATATATTTTGCTGACTTGTGTACTTACATTATCCCAAATGTTTCGAAGAATGTTTAAATCCAGAGAAATAAGCAATTTTAACTAGTGACACGGACCTAGGCATGGGCCAGTATGAGATTTTGACGGTATGATAACCTTAAGCAAAAATATCACGGTTTCACGGTATTGTCGTTACAGCTTTAAAATGTTATTTTTAAATGACTGGGTAAAAAAAACAAACTTTTTTCCACTGAACACAATATATTTAGTTTTTGAGCAACATACAGAATCTTAGGAACAGTAGAATTTGTTTATTTTTTCTTTGATTTGTTTCCTAAATAGAAGAAAAATAAAGACGGACGTCTTTATTTAAACTAAATCTGTAATTACAGTTATTTAATTTTAGTTATACAATTCATATAAATATTTATATCATTTCATATCATTTAGTTATATAATTTCATATACATAATTTGATTTAATAATAACCCAAATTTGAAGCAAAAACATAATGTTCTGACTAGCTTTGTGAAATTATACTACATGCCTGAACAAGCAAACAAACAATGCTCTGAATGAGATGCAGATTCACTCTCTGACAGCGGGAGGCGCTCATGGAACACCAAATACAGCGTTTCCTTGGTTACCGCTGTTAACAAAGCAGCACTGCGCTGAAACACTGCTTTAATATGAACTATACAGAGACGAGATGAAAAGGCAATACCACGTAAACTTTTCTGAAGACCGTGAGTTCCCCTCAGAAACATTCATATAAACCCCCAAATCAATATTGAGGATTTTCTTCCAATAGTTCGTGCATCATGAACAGTGAGTGATCTGCCTGCTACAGTATTTTCTCTGTGCGTCCGTCTTCAGCGTCTCTGGCCTGTGTTAATGGGCGTTTACAGACTTCATATTTTCACATAAATTACATTTTGGAAAACGATTGCATTGCAACGCAGTTTGTGCAAGTCCAGAACAGAGACGAGTTGCTTGCAATAAGACAAAAAACGTCCGGTTGCCGATCGCTAAGTTCCAGGGGAAGCTCTTTAAGTTCGGTCATCCTACACATGTGACTGACTGCTCGCTTGCACCAACTGGAGGAGGAGGCTCGTGTTACTCTCTACACTGCACTGAACCTGAGGGATTCCTACACTTTCAGTCTTTGAGGAGTCATGAAAAACAGCGCATACCGCAGGAACGGTATATAACGGAAGATGTTAGCAGTTTTGAAACCGTGAAATTTTCAAATCACGGTATACCTTCAAACAGGTAATCGGCCCATGCCTACACGGACCGTGTCCATAGTGTCATTGTGTCGTCTGCCAATGATGTCATAACCCCTTGATTTCCGGTTTTGTTTTGTAGAAAACATGGAAACACCAAAAACGCTTTAATATGTTGTGCATTTTAATAGACCGGTGACGACCGCACAGAGTAGCATTATAACAGAACTTTCAAATGTATCTAGTATGATAAAACAGTGCAGCTTTTTCCCCCCACATACGCATGACCGGAAGGAGCGGAAGCGGCCGACTGTGGCATAATAAAAGCTCCGCTGCTTTCGAGCCGTGTGTCACGCTCAACGACCTCGTTTTGCTTCGACGGCTTTCAGCCTCACCCTGCTTCATTCTACTACGTTAATTAATCATTAGCTCATCCATGAACATGATTTCTGCCCGAGTCCCATCGGATTGCTTCGGCTGTGGGGATGAAGAAGACAACTCCCATGATTCCACACTCAGTCACGGCGTCATCAAACTACGCCTTTGTCTCTTTGTTTATTTTGAATACGCGCCCTCCAGCGGCGAAAATTACTTATTGTGCCTTTAAAACTATTATTTGTATTAATTGGTTCACTTCTTAATGGTCTGTGAATTAGAGACCCAGAAAACCAGACTGTGACGGTAGAAAAGTAATGTCAGTAGTTTTTAATTGTGTTAAAAGTGAATTTAGTAGGGCTGTGAATCTTTGGGTAGACTTCGATTCGATTCACGATTCATAGGTTTTCGATTCGATTCAAGAACGATTTTTGCAAATTTAGAACGATTCGATTCACAATTAAATTCGATTCGATTAACGATTCGACTCTGCATTCTTTAAGTGCATTCACAGGAATATTTAAATGCTTCCCCTAAATTCTTTAAATGCTTAGTCGGGGCACATTACACAGAAGCCTTTATGGTTACAGAACCATAGGTTAGAGAAAAAAAAAACACTTTTGTCCATTGTTAGATGCTAGTTTAATGATGCTATGGCATGACATGGCATACGTAAAAATTTATGTAAGCTAAGATTTAAAAAAAAAGAGTTTTAAAAGTATTATGTAGGCTAACATTTTGTCACACCATGGGCATAGCCATCATTTCACAAGTGACAGAAATGTCAAATACAATAATTGTCTGTATGTATGTATTATAATTATTATTATTATTATTTTTTTTTTTACAATTAATTCTTTTCTTATCTATTACTTTGAATTTGCTATAAGAAATACACTGCTGGACAATAATCAATCATTTGTAATCTATAATTTTTTCCTAATGGCAATTTTATGATTGTTTTATATACAAACAATTATTTCAATTTTCTGCACAGAATAAGGTAGAAAATATACTTTATAGTTTCTGTACTGTAATAAAT
>NW_015629505.1:836934-837512 GCF_001515625.1 Sinocyclocheilus rhinocerous
AGCTTGTAACACTCCAAAGAGAAAGGAAAAAATGAAATCGCATCATATGACCCCTTTAAGTTCTATGAGCGCGAGATCAATTCTCTTTAGTGCGAAAACTTCATCTCATTTTCATAAAATAAAATGCTATAGTATTTAACTTTTCCTCTCCATCGGCGAATGATGATTCTGAAAGAAAACGTGCGATGTCTCTTTGCTATAGCAACCATGCATCTGATTATTAGATAAACCTCGCGCTCTTATTTCGAGGTTGTTGTTAATGCTGTGGTTATTTTAACAGTTTCCTTCGTACATTCGGTTGAACGATATTGTTAAAACACATTTATCATTCAGTGGAACTGTGCGTATGCTTTAGACACTTACATTTTTGCTCCGTCCATGCAATAAATGCGCAGCCTTCGACTGCTCAGGTAATGTCGACGGTGTGACCGAGAGTCATTGAAAAACTACAGAAAAGTAAAACGTCTCAGGTTACTTATGTAACCATGGTTCCCTGAGTAGGGAACGAGACACTGCGTCCTCTAGGGGTCGCTATGGGGACGCCTCGTCGTGACCCGTGTCTGAAGCATACATTGAAA
>NW_015629505.1:838979-839965 GCF_001515625.1 Sinocyclocheilus rhinocerous
TGGAACTGTGCGTATGCTTTAGACACTTACATTTTTGCTCCGTCCATGCAATAAATGCGCAGCCTTCGACTGCTCAGGTAATGTCGTCGGTATGACCGAGAGCCATTGAAAAACTACAGAAAAGCAAAACTACTTCACTTTAGCATTACTGGCCACGAGTACTAAGATCACACATCAGCTGCTCAAAAAATGTGTCAGTGAGACGAACTGAGCGCAAGCACAATCCTGTGACAGTCACAGGCGGTAAATAGTGGAGCGCGTGAAGGAGAGATGCGAGGGCACGAACACTGTTTAAGGTCTCCATTAATTCGTGCTTGTAGTAATTTAATGTGTATATATTTTGAAAGCATTGAATCGCTACAGAAATCGCGATTCATTCTATTCTTAGCGTTTTAAATCGATTACTGGTTACTAAATCGATAACATAGGTAATTAAAAGTAAAAATAAGAGAACCAAGCATGCACATTTAAATACCAAAATATATGCAATATTGAGTGCAGTGTTATTTTAGTATTGTTTATATACTATTATGTTTTTTTTAATATTTTGAATTAGCTATTATGTTTATATATTTAGTTTATTTTCATTTATAGTTGCTTTGATGTTTCAGATCACACACACTTCTCATTGAGGTCTGCATAATGGGGGAATGACCATATGTCGTGGTTGGCACAGTAACACCCGTACCCATCATTCAGCAGACATAACCCTCAGGGCCTTCTGAAGCAACTGCTCATTAATCAGAATAAGGATCAGGGGTCTCATTTATAAAACTCTACGTAGATTTCATCCTAAACGTGTACCAGGGCTCGCAAAATCGCTAGCCCGACGTCCCGGGGCTATTGTGTTTTCCAGTCGGGCTACCAAAATGGATCACTGCCCTGCAGGCACGTGCACAGGTAGGGCTCAACCTGTGCAGAGCACATGCCCTTTTTGCCCTTACACTCCGAGGTGCCCTTTTTTTGGTGATGGTGTTTTTTTTTTT
>NW_015629505.1:840056-841433 GCF_001515625.1 Sinocyclocheilus rhinocerous
CTCAAAGCGCGCACATACAGAGCGGCGTTTCAGGCAGAGCACGAACACAGAATTGATTCCTCTTTCGCTTGAACGGACACATACACGCAAAATTATCTCAAAATAACTATCTCGGCAAGTATTTTAATGTCTCAAATGAACGTAAACCGTGGAGAAAGAAATCGCACGTGCATTATTATATTGGATCTGTGCATTCGGTCTTAAAGGGGCAGCAGCGTATAAATACCTGCTGTCAGAGAGTGACATTTTCATCTCATTCAGCCCGTCTGCTGTTTTTGTTTCATTCAGATTTTTTATGTAGTATCACAAAGCTTAAGTCAGACAATTTTGTTTTTGTTATTTCAAAATTTTACAATCTAAATAACATGTATGCAGCATTTTTGTTTGGATCGTGATTAAAATACACAGGCAAAACCTTAGTTTACTTGCGTGGAGAAATTTCTTTTATTTGTATCATTTATTTATTTGATTTGGGATTTGTTTTAAAATTTCAAGTTAGTATATTGTTTGACATTTTCAATTTCACAAAGTAATGTGCAGCCTTTTGGTCTGAGAAATAACAAAAGGACACCTTTTTAAAATCTGTCTTAAATCTAATTTTGTTAAAAAGGAAATTGTGAGAAAATTGTTTTGTGAAGTCAGTATCACATCGTGAGTTGAGTGAATCGTTACATCCCTATATGCTACTAGTTTTTGCTGTGGTATCGAAGTAGTAAATTGTTATTTAAATAAGTGTTACTTAAATAATAAAGAACCATATTTTTTTTTGCTCATCTGAAAAATGATCCGATCTGTGACTCAAAATGTGATATGATAATGTAATATAATCGAACCGTGAGATCTGTGATCCGTAGCACCCCTACTCTCTTGACTTGTTATTTGAAGAAAAAATACAATCTTTTATTCGGGCTAGTTAAATTCATTTTTGTGCTACCAAAATCTGAAGAATGCCTGCCCGAAGGGCTACCAGGGATTTTGAAATTTTGCGAGCCCTGTGTACGTAGGCACAAAAGCTAGATTTTGCGTATGCTCAAAAGTTTTCAGATTTATAAATCCATGCGTATGCCAGAATCTGTGCAAAAATCCCTTTATAAATCCCAGTCAGGGGAAGATTGTGCGTACGTGCATCTCCACCCCGAAATCACCATATATGGGGCATACAACGCCTAGTTTTACTATGCATAACCTCATCTGCATATAATTTCTATGCATATTCCCATCTATGTGACACCATGTTTAACACCGTCAAAGGTACAAGACATTTAGGAAATATGAGATACGGACTATAAATGGCATTTGTGCCATACACATTAATTTTTATTGCTAAAAATTATCCGGTATCCTTATGTTTTAGAATAAATATATCAAAATATCCAT
>NW_015629505.1:844140-853882 GCF_001515625.1 Sinocyclocheilus rhinocerous
AAAAATCCCTTTATAAATCCCAGTCAGGGGAAGATTGTGCGTACGTGCCTCTTTACCCCGACTCCTCCCCGAAATCACCATATATGGAGCTTACAACGCCTAGTTTTGCTATGCATAACCTCATCTGCATATAATTTCTATGCATATTCCCATCTATGTGACACCATGTTTAACACCGTCAAAGGTACAAGACATTTAGGAAATATGAGATACGGACTATAAATGGCATTTGTGCCATACACATTAATTTTTATTGCTAAAAATTATCCGGTATCCTTGTTATGTTTTAGAATAAATATATCAAAATATCCATTAAAAAAACTGTTTAAAATAGTTCTCAGAAAAATAATTTAGAATAGAGTTGATCTCATTCATTTCCACTGGCCCAATAATATTTCAATTGTTTTACAAAATTCAAATTAAATTAAATTAATGCAGTTTTGCTGAGAAGTTCAAAAGAACATCTTTTAGCTATTTTTAGTGGAAAAATATAGGCCTATATTTATTGCCGTGTAAATACAATGATCTGACTCTGCGCGTCATTGACAAATTATTTTAAAAAGGAAACGTGCAAATCTTACCGTTTTCTTCAAGTTGTATCCTTCAAATACAGTGGTATTTCTCATAATGTTGTGGAGATGCCTTCACACGACATCAACACTTCCGTGCAGCTGTGGTTGTACAGCTATTATCAATGGTCCTATTCAAACCGGACAATACCGTTCCACCAAATCCAGCAGTGTCCGCCATAATATCGAAGTAAGTGCGTATCATTGATCACTGTTCTCGCTAAAAATATTTTCTCTTAACATGAGATGTGTTGGTTTAACTTCTGCATAATGACTTTATGTAATTTCAGTGCTTATCTACATTAATGAGAGTGGAATATTTAATGTAAATGTATATGATGAAAAGTAAAATCGTTGTTTACTTCATTACTTTCCTTTCTCCAGGGAAAAAAGTCCGTACGCGTTTCGTGCAGGTGCGCAAATTTTCCCGTCAAGTTTGTTTTTTTATAAATCCCACCTTTTGCGTAGGAAGTGGCGTACGCCTATTTCAGGGCAGGTTTTGTGCGTACGCAACGGTTATAAATGAGGCCCCTGCTAATAGCAGCTGTAGTCCTGCTCTGGCCTAAGCAGGGGGAGACCATGACATCCCAATGAGACTGGATTATTTTCTTGTTACCAACAGTACTTCTCGAGTTACCCTTGATTAATATTGTGATTTCCGTCACAAAGGCTGTCATTGTTTTAATTATATGACAGGAAGACAGTACATGCAGCATTGAGTTTCTTTACGTTCCTTTCTCCTTTTTAAATATTACTAACCCTTCCTTCCTAGTCTCTGAGAAACTGTGTTGAATAAAATCTGAACATGTACAAATAAATATTTCCCTTGTGTGTGCCTACAAAGTTCTAAAAACATAACAGGCACATATACAGTTACAGAAAATCGGTCTTTCAACAATCATCTAATAAATGCAGCTTATGAGAACATTTAATGAGAAATACGTCTTGATGTTCCCTTTCTAGTTCCTCTAAGCTTTCTCTCACACAGTCCCAGTGTTGTCCGAGAGCAGAACTTCCCTGTAGACCCTCCTGCTTTCTCTATGAGTTACGGCTGACCCTGTTGCATAAGTGCAGGGGCTGACATCATTGTTAGAGACCCAGCTCTGCGGTTTGAAGGCAGTGTGAACCGGTGTGGGGCCTCAATTCTCCCTCCTGCACTGGGATGAGGAGCAGCTGGGGCTCTTGAGGCGTGGCCCTCACTGTTGAGAAAAGATTGAGAAACAGCTCCTCTGTATGTACTGTAACACAAGCACCTGGTTTTTGTATTTTGCTTGTAAATGATGTAGGCCATAGCTTGGTGTGTGTGCCTTTGTCTTTGGTTTCTCCATTGAAAGACTTTGCCTACATAACTTTTTGGAAATTTGTAGAGAAGATTTTAAATGGCAGAGAAATGTTTAAAATGTGCACATATGGTTTACAGACTTAGATGTGCAATAGTGTTTGAGCAATCAATAGTCATTCATAGCCTATGGTGTCTAAATGAATGATGTTATCTTATTTGTATTTTTTTTCCTTGTAATGTTATGATTTTTCCTTTTTTTTTTGCACCATAAACAGGCTATTTGTTGCCACTTTTGCTTTAGATCTTCTGGATAAACACCACATTTGCATGTGAAATCAGATACTTATTTTCAACCTGATAATGTCAGGTCTATAGTTTTTAGCTGCTGTGTTGTTCACAAAATAATCTGTGATTAAAATGTCCACATATTGAGAAGGTAGGACTGAAATTGATCAGGAATCTTGTTAAAAATAATGTGATCTTTCAGAAGAAAGTACAGAGCTGTAGGTGCTACACACAGCCAGCAGCAGTGCAAAGTTTAACCGTCTTGCCCATCTTATTATTTCTTCTGATTAGAAATAATAGTATTTCTTCAGATTTCGCCTTATGTCCCTGGGCAGGTCACGTTTCTGAATACCAAACAGGAGTTGCTGATTTGTAAATGTGTTAATTTGTCTAATGTTGCAGAAGTACAAGACGTGTGCATTCTAGTTTCTTTTTTCACTGGGGAGGAAGTTTATAGTTTTTAAAGTTACAGTATGTTTTCATAATACACTGAACTCTTCCTGGAAAGTTCAAGAAAAATGTAATTCCTCATGATTTGACCTAGGGCTGTGCAATTAATCGAAATCGTCATAAAATCGTGATTTGTGCTTGCGCGATTTCTAAATCACTTTATAGCACGATTTAGCACGAAAGCTCTAATTGGTTTTCTTTTGGAAATATGTTTCAAATTCACACTGAATGCATTAATGACTGTAAAGCATGTCTGTGTGTCAAAATCGTGATTAAAATCGAAATCGCAAAATTGATCAAAGAAATCGCGATAGGTTTTTTTTGTCCATATCGCACAGCCCTAATTTGACCCCTTTAAAGCTTAAGCTTGGAGGACATGTTTTCTTAGTTTAGAGAGAACGGATGTGTCACAATTATGAGTTGAGAACATCTGTGACTCACTGCGAAGTATAAACACACACACGAGCTCCTGACCATGGACAGACTTAGCACCATATTTACACACCAACATACCGTCTGCCAAGACTCACGTAGTTAAAAACATATACTTGGTGCTCACACGAGGATCCCAGATGTGTTGATCACTCAGGATATTCTCTGGCAGTGGGCCACCTAATTCTGGAGTACACTGGGAAAAGCACAGTCCGTTTCTAAGGCCTAATGAAGACATTAGCCCAATTCGGACAATAATTGTTTCTCATATGGACATCTGTAAAAATATTTACTTATCACCACAGTGATAAAACTCATGGATTCAGATGGCAATCTATTCACAGTGGAGGAGCGAGTTCTGTGATCCTATGAACCCGGGAACATGCTGCTCACGTGGCCAGTCACATGATTGTCTGCTGTAAATAAAATGAGTTTTATTTACAAATGTATTCTTTTTATTGTGTAAAATGAATTTAAAAATACTTATGTAAAATGTATTCTTATTATTCCAAGCATATTTTATAATATATAATCCTATTTATTATTTATATCTCCTGTTTAAAAATAGGAAAATAGACGTGCTATAGTTGTATATAATTATACGCAATATCTGTTTATAATACACATTTTAAAATTGTATTGCATACCTGCTGCTGCCATAATAAAGACCCATTTCGAATGTTTACGTGCTTTTCTTCTCTTTCTGCTCCCAGTCGCTGTGGTGGAGCAGTTATGAAGTATTGTTCTTTTAAATACTTTCCAGCATTTCAGAAATAGGCTAAATATGTATGCAAATTACACTGAAGTAGGCTACAATGTTACCTTTCGGTGTTCGGGAGTGCTCAAAAAGTGTTTAAACACTGAATTTTGAATTGATTTCTTCTCGTAAACTCAGAGATGTGGATTCGGACGGCAATTAAATTACCACACGACCTTGGTGTTTGTCAAAAAACAGTAGGTAATTCGGCCGGGGATTTTTACGGGGGTGGTGAGAGAAAAACACAGACATCCTGGATTCGGACGGCATTAAAATCACCAACTACCCCCTGTAAATGGTGAAAATCACTTTCATCCCCCTGAGAAACAATCCGAATAGGGCTATTGTCTGATTTTGGGGGCCACAACTATTATCATTCTTGAGTTATTTGATTGTTTAAATGTATTATGTGTCACAGCAAAAAAAGCACATCCATTTAGAGGTTAGGTCATATATTTATTTTTCATCCACCATCCATCCATCAGTTCACCAAGAAATACAAAATGAGAATGAGATCCTGCATTTGTATTGTTTAAGCGAAGATTGATTCAAGCTTTTTATTGAATTCACCTGAGGTAATCTAGTAATCCCTGAATGTCATGAGGACACACTTAAAAAATAAATGCTAGCACAAGTTGGACACGTACATCTTCTTGCTTCTGGTTGCCTTCTGTGTGCTGTGTTGTGGATGGATTTGTCTTTCTAAAATGCAACTCTGTTTTTTCATATCTATTTGTCAAATGGATCAGGAGTTGATATGATTATACGGCCTTGTCAGCTGCAAATTATTGCCTCTGCAAATGGCACTAAACTTCCTTAGCACTGTGGATGTCACAGAGGAAAAGAGGCAAGGGGCTGTTTTTTGCAGAATTGATGGGTTCATCCTGTGGTTGAGTGAGAGAAAGAGAGCGAACATGATTTTTCAATTAAGCCTTCCCTCAGAATTTTCTTCGTAAGAGTGCAAAAAGCCAGATTTGGAGGAAGATCAAACCTCCACCCAAGTTAGTGCATGTTAAATTGCACTCTCTCTCTCTCTCTATCTCTCTCTGCGCACGCACGCACACACATTTTTTTTTATATACAGTAACGGCGAACCACCCCATCGCACAATCTTTCTCTTTAATATTTAATTTGGTGTGTAGTAGATAGCCAATAGTGTCAAGCCCATGTTAAAGAGTTCACAGCTCATACTGTGTGGTATTTTGACAATTTATAGTGTAACCTAGGGCTGCACGATTATGACAAAAAAAAATCATAATTGTCGATTATTTCCTTGAAATTGTAATTGCGATTATTAATTACGATTATCACAATTTACATTGAATGATGTTTATACCATTATTTGATGCAACTGCATGCTGTATTTTTATATGAAAATAAACAAGCTGAAAACACTTTAACTGAAAAACCTTTAGTGCTTTTATATAGTATTAAGCCTCAAATGTCAAATATACATCGGATTGGTTTCTTCTTTAAATCATAAAAATTTGTAGTGATCTATTAGGTCCACTATGCATACTGGGTTGGATGATTTGTGTTTTTTTACTAAAAGTCCAAACTGTGCAAATGCATGTCAAATGCACACATTGGTAATAAAATCACCATTGGCCAAATAATTTTTTAATGTGCTACATAAGAATGGACACTTACTTTGTCATCCTGTCATGTGTATACTGTATATCTGCCCTCCTTTTACAGTGTCAGCATTTTCATCCATCTTGTGGATGTTCTGGGAACTAAAGTTCACTTAAAGTGGGAACTGAATGTCTTTTCCAACGTAAGAACTGTACTGTATGTTTATATTTGTGTATAATACAATATATTATAACAATGTATTTGTTTAATTTTATTTTTAGCTCCTCCTGTTCTTTCTCGTCATATAATTTGCATGCACAAGACACTGCACAGCATTTTTTTTTTGTGAGCATTCTTTGCGATTACATGGGCACATGCATTTTAATCTCTTCTGACTATTGCCATGTTTTCTTACAGTCTCTTTGTCTAAATTATTTTTTCCAGTGTTGAAATCCATATTTCTCTGCCCAGTATTGAATCCAAGAAGTTTTAAAATGTTCTGCACTTTTACTTGGGTGTTCATTGACTGACATGGAAGGATGATCCTCTGTGTCACCATCATTATCTCTCTCTCTCATGCTGGCACATCTGGAGCCTGCTTTTTTTCTCAGCAGGTGTGCCATCAGCGTTGGTACTTGAAAGATGATGACTGTTTGAACAAGACTGATATTTTCAATTTTTATGTTTTTCTGAGATGGAATGCTAATCTTTGCTTTCCCTGTGCATATTTTGGCACATTACATGCAAAAAATTATATGCTCATAGCATATACATTTATATTGTCACCAATTGCAATTTCAGCTAAAATATCACTTGCAGATTAATATAGTTTTTTGCGCAATTATTTCCGCCCACTGCCGAAGGAACCAGTTGGCAGTGGCTATTGCTTGGTCTTAAAGATGTGTAAGGCTGAAATAATTGATTCCAAACAAATTCCATCATTTCGACAGTAAAAAAATAAGAAAACCACTATACCTACCACATGTACTGAAAGCCTACCACACGTAGGGAGTCAGTTCTACATGGCATGTAAGACATTCTTGTTTTCTCTCTCTGTGTGCGTGTGAGACAAAATGACAGGGAGAGAATTCTCAGTTACAATAAGTTGGGCGCCTACACTACAATTTACGATGCTTCAGAGAATGCTGTGTATTATGGCTGTCTAAATGGCTGAAAAACTAAATTCGAATTTTGTACTTAAATATTATCAAAATTCTAATTACATTCGAATTTAAAATGCATAATTTCAGTTAGGGTGAAGAAAAGGTGAAAAGACGCGAGTGAAAAGGTGATAGATGTCCCTCTAGAAAATGTGCGAAATACGCGTTCTGTGT
This sequence comes from Sinocyclocheilus rhinocerous, assembly GCF_001515625.1. Taxonomy (NCBI): domain Eukaryota; kingdom Metazoa; phylum Chordata; class Actinopteri; order Cypriniformes; family Cyprinidae; genus Sinocyclocheilus; species Sinocyclocheilus rhinocerous. Next base: position 850,825 of record NW_015629505.1, read on the forward strand.
GAACGGCTTGGTTTCAGTTTTGACGTAAACAAGATGTTCTCCACATTGATGTTCTCTTTTCCCGCAATATTTGTAATTAACAACGCAGCAGCGTCGCATCTAGTGGCTTCAACTGGATAGGCTAACAAAAACATTATAATGCAATGACACTTACATCGTCATCGCATCTCGTGCGCCACTGATAAGGCTGCCTCCTTAACGCACACCTAAAATTTTGGATTTTTATTTAAAAGAAATTTTTGACAGCCCTACTGTGTATCCATTGATATAAATGGCAAATGTGCACTGAAAAAGTCGGAGATGGAAAACAACCTCTGGGGTTCAGTTCACTGTATTCATGCTTTGTTCAAACGGTTCTTTCTGCACCCTCATATGAGCTAATTCATTCTTTCCTGTTATGCGAGTGTTCAAGTGTGAAGCGGTTGGAGGACAAAACACGCTGTGAAAACATATGTGCTAAACTTATGTTTAGCCACTAACTCAATCACTGATGAGTAAAATCTGTTTTTATTTTTTTGGCTTGTGGCTAATGACAAACAGTCGCCTAGTGCAAAATTTAGTTGCATTTGCAAGTCGTTTACTTGGAGAGGGTTTTGTTGATTCACATACCTTTAATTTTATGCAGTAAATACACTGTTACTTTGAAACAACCAGTTCCTTAATTAGGGTAAGAATATTTTGCTACTTGACACTTAATGCAGAAAAGGGTGTTGTGTCTCCAGGTGTTCATGGATAAAGCTTTGCATAGTTTCCATATTAAAGTTTGTATACTAACAATCTTTGCAAAAAAAAAAAAAAATGCATGTAGTTATGTAAATGTATCTATACCCAGTGCTGTCTTATTTTAGTTTACTTTGTCATCTGAAGGTCTGAAACTACTGGAAAAAAATGCTTCTATTGCATTCTTATTCATTACATTTAAAGGGGTCATGAACTGAGAAATCAAAATTCCCTTGATCTTTTGACATATAAGAGGTCATCGTACTATAAAAACATCCTGCAAGTTTCAGAACTCAAAACCTTCTCATTAGTCTAAAAACGGCTTATATTGAAGCCAGTCTGCTAAAACAACAGCTTGTGGAATGTGCTGCTCTATGACGTAATACAGCGGGTAAACCCTGCCTCCGCAGAAGATCATCAATGCCTGCTTCTACATCACTGCCTATTTAGCTCCGCCCACTGATTTGCGCACGTTGTGTAAATAACGAGAGAGACGAACGCAGGTCTACACAGAAACCAAACGATAAAGATGTTCAGAAGATAAGATGCTGTTCAATGCCAAGTTGTGGAAAAAGAGAGTCTTTGCATCGCCTTCCTTCTGATCCCAACTAGGGATGCGCCGATCCGATATTCATATCGGGTATCGGCTCCGATAGTCATTCGAATTTAAAATGCATAATTTCAGTTAGGGTGAAGAAAAGGTGAAAAGACGCGAGTGAAAAGGTGATAGATGTCCCTCTAGAAAATGTGCGAAATACGCGTTCTGTGTGAACGGCTTGGTTTCAGTTTTGACGTAAACAAGATGTTCTCCACATTGATGTTCTCTTTTCCCGCAATATTTGTAATTAACAACGCAGCAGCGTCGCATCTAGTGGCTTCAACTGGATAGGCTAACAAAAACATTATAATGCAATGACACTTACATCGTCATCGCATCTCGTGCGCCACTGATAAGGCTGCCTCCTTAACGCACACCTAAAATTTTGGATTTTTATTTAAAAGAAATTTTTGACAGCCCTACTGTGTATCCATTGATATAAATGGCAAATGTGCACTGAAAAAGTCGGAGATGGAAAACAACCTCTGGGGTTCAGTTCACTGTATTCATGCTTTGTTCAAACGGTTCTTTCTGCACCCTCATATGAGCTAATTCATTCTTTCCTGTTATGCGAGTGTTCAAGTGTGAAGCGGTTGGAGGACAAAACACGCTGTGAAAACATATGTGCTAAACTTATGTTTAGCCACTAACTCAATCACTGATGAGTAAAATCTGTTTTTATTTTTTTGGCTTGGTTCCACACACAGAGATATATAAATTCTACATTTATTTAAATGAGGGAAAAAAACTTCACTGGTATCGGATCAGTATCGGTATCGGCCAATACCGAACCCTAGGTATCGGAATCGGTATCGGAGGCGAAAAAGGCGGATCGGAGTATCCCTAATCCCAACATTAGGAAAGAGTGGATTAGCTTTATTTTTAAGATCCAGACCGCGTCAGTAAAAGGTTGGCTGTTTGTTCACTTAACTTCACCATGGATTCTTCTACAAACAAGGCACAATTCGAGCGTTCCGATGAGAGGGGTCAAACCAGGACAGAAAAGGGCCTATTATTGCTAAAATATTATGTTTGAAAATATGTATTATTTTTGATGTAAAAATCTTGATAACATTATAAGTGGACCTCAGAGAACAGTACAAAATAATAAAAAAGGCAGTTCATGACCCCTTTAAATGTGTTCAGTATGGTCTCAGACTTTTGGAGCCCACTGTAGGCATGGGCCGGTGTGAGATTTTGACGGTATGATAACCTTAAAGGGTTAGTTCACCCAAAAATGAAAATTAGCCCATAAATTACTCCTCAAGTCATCCTAGGTGTATATGACTTTCTTCTTTCAGATGAATCCAGTCGGAGTTATATTAAAAATGGTCTTTGATCTTTCAAGCTGTTTAATGCCACTCGGCGGGTGTTGCATGCATCAGCCCAAAAGAAGTTAAATAAAAAGCGCTCATCCATAAAAAAAAAAAGTGTCTCATACGACTCCGGGGGATGTAGCTTGAATGTAGCTTGCGCCAACAGTTGTACACGGAAGCAGCTCCGGACGAATGACGTATGAGGTCGGCTTTGCGCATGCGCCGCTCAGAAGTGACGCACGTGGAAACGTAGCGGAGAGATCAAAACAACGGTCACTTATAGTACAAACGAGGATTTTTAAAGAAGAATGTCGGAGGATTTCGATATAAGCCAAAAGGAGACTGGTTTTCCTTTGCTAAAGTAAGGAAACTTTGCTTCCTTTGCTCCTATAAACAAACTCGCGAGACTAGCATACCTCAGAGG
>NW_015629505.1:854928-875529 GCF_001515625.1 Sinocyclocheilus rhinocerous
AATGTAGCTTGCGCCAACAGTTGTACACGGAAGCAGCTCCGGACGAATGACGTATGAGGTCGGCTTTGCGCATGCGCCGCTCAGAAGTGACGCACGTGGAAACGTAGCGGAGAGATCAAAACAACGGTCACTTATAGTACAAACGAGGATTTTTAAAGAAGAATGTCGGAGGATTTCGATATAAGCAAAGAGGAGACTAGTTTTCCTTTGCTAAAGTAAGGAAACTTTGCTTCCTTTAAAAAAAAATAATAATTTTCAACGAAAAAACAATATATTTTGTTTTTGAGCAACATACAGAATATTAGGAACAGTAGAATTTGTTTATTTTGTCTTTGATTTGTTTCCTAAAAAGAAGAAAAATAAAGACTGACATCTTTATTTAACCTAAGTCTGTAATTACAGTTATTTAATTTTAGTTATATAATTCATATACATATAATTTATATCATTTCATATCATTTAGTTAAATAAATTCATATACATAATTTGATGTAAAGGGGGTGGTTCATTGTGAATTTCACTTTTGTAACGTTAGTTTGTGTGTAATGTTGCTGTTTGAACATAAATAATATCTGCAAAGTTACGAAGCTGAAAGTTCAATGCAAACGGAGATATTGTCTTTTAAAAGCGGCTGGTAGGGACTACAACAAGTTTCTTCCCGGGTTCGTGACATCACAAATAGTGGTCGACCGATATATCGCCAAGGCTGATAAGTTTTTCTGTTTGGCCAATGCATTCGAGGCGGGACTTTTATTTTGACGGCGCTGAGAACGGCCGCGCCTGAGCACACAGTGCTCACATTCTCACTCTTGTTCTCTGTCGTCATTAACAGTTCTGTCTAATACGGATAGAAGTCTGTCTAATAGTCAGAACGGTTAAACATGTTCTCTGCGTGACAGTCGGTCCGTGTGAATTGAATGCTGACAGAGGAGAGTTCAACTTCAATGAAGATGCGCGATCTTAAACTCGTGATTTCAAATTATGCTGCGCTTTATGCATTTGCCCACTGTCATATTAATGTAATTTTCACTGTGTGCTGTATGTAAAATGAGTGTTACCTTGGCTTTATTTGAAAAAATAGGATTCCCAATGCACACAAACTTCCCAGAATACTGTGTGCCGTTTAGACTCGCGCTAGAGGCGGTTTAGCCAATCAAACACACTGGGCCAGCTAATCAATCAGAGCCCATCGTGTATTTCTGAGGGAGGAGCTTCATAAAAGCAGGAAATGATCAGTGCGTTCAGAGGAGAAGGGACAGAGAGGTGTGGAATAAAGGTAAATTATGTGAAAAATGTGTTTTTTAACAAACGAAGCATTAACACCTTAGACTGCACCCCATAAACACAATCAAACCTATAATAAAACCAGTCAACCACCCCTTTAATAACCCAATTTGAAGCAAAAACAGAATGTTCTGTTTGTGAAATTATACTACATGCCTGAATGAAGCAAATCGCAGATGCTCTGAATGAGTTGCAGATTCACTCTCTGACAGCAGGAGGCGCTTCAAAAAGACCAGATACAGCGTTTCGCTGCGCTAAAACACTGCTTTAATATGAACTATACAGAGACGAGATGAAAAGAAAATACCACGTAAACTTTTCTGAAGACCGTCAGTTCCCCTCAGAAACACATTCATATAAAACCCCAAATCAATATTGAGGATTTTCTTCCAATAGTTCGTGCATCATGAACAGTGAGTGATCTGCCTGCTACAGTATTTTTCTCCGTGCGTCCGTCTTCAGCGTCTCTGGCCTGTGTTAACGGCCATTTACAGACTTCATATTTTCACATAAATGACATTTTCCGTCTTCAGTGTCTCTGGCCTGTGTTAACGGGCATTTACAGACTTCATATTTTCACATAAATGACATTTTGAAAAATGATTGCATTGCAACGCAGTTTGTGCATGTCCAGAACAGAGACGAGCTGCAATAAGACAAAAAACTTCCGGTTGCCGATCGCATAAGTTCCAGGGGCAGCTCCTTAAAGGGGTCATATGATGCGATTTCAAGTTTTCTTTTCTCTTTGGAGTGTTACAAGCTGTTCATTTATAGATAATATCCCTAAAGTTGCAAAGACTAAAGTCTCAAACCCAAAGAGATATTCTTTAAAAAAAAAAGTTAAGAGTCGTCCACGCCCTCCTAAAACGCCTCGTTCAAACATGCCCCCACATAATGCGTCTGTGGCACAAAGGCTGTTTCTATAAAGTTGGGCAATTCCAACTTTGCAAGGACAGTCTGGCGCTTCTGACTCACAGCCTGTAAGTATGCTTTCATATTTAAAGAATTTGCCACTGACGATTCAAACGCGAATTTTGAGCAGTGTAGAGCAGCGCTTGTTGTTTGTCCTTTCTCAGATCACAAATGCAGACATGGCTTTGTTTCCGTGGCACGATATGCAACACAAAGTGTAAAAAGACAGTATAAGTCATTATAATCAGTAATTATGTCCCCACTGGATGCAACAAATGCCTCGTTTATAATGGTTTTTTTTGGTTTGGTCTCGTCGCACACGGCATCACAGTATGGTAAGGAGCGTAACATTTCCGTCACATGCTTGAGGCATTCGGCCAATCACAACGCACTGGATAGCTGGCCAATCAACGTATACCTCGCTTTTCAGACCGATGAGCTTTGTAAAAATCGACACGTTTCAGAAAGGCGGGGCATAGAGGAGTTTCTTATCTTTACTGCTTAACTAAATTCACCAGCGTCAGTTCAGCAGATCGAAGATTTTGTTTGTACTTGCGTTTTGCTTGGTTGACAGCTGAAAAGCTGAGTCGTTCCTCGTGACTACTAGATGGCTGCTGGAGGGAAATTCCTTCGCTGATTGGCTGTTGCTTTGCCACCGGAATGACGTTTGGATGACGTTCTTTGGGGAAGCCCTTGTTGGGTTGGTTGGTTGCCGGGTTACGGAAGAGGCTTCAGCAGTCCTGCTAAAAGCCTGAGTTTGCAAGACTTTGAAGATCGTGTTTCTAGATGTGATGGGAGTCATGTGTTAGTCACGTCTGGCTCCCGTGGTCACAGGCCTGAGGGCACTCGTTAATTTACTTCCTGTGTCTACACTGGTTTCTATTCATTGGATCACGAGGCATCACGCGGTATTTTCAGTCCTCATACAAAAGATCTCTGTGGCATCTCTTGATTAGATTAATCCAGAGCCTCATGATGAGTTGATTCAGTGGCATATCACAGTCCTGTTCATCAAATCCCTACAACCGCATAAACGCATTGCATTACACCAAATACACAAAATAATGTTCTTTTTAGAAACGTCATATGACCCCTTTAAGTTCGGCCATCCTACACACACGTGACTGATCGCTCGCTTGCACCAACAGGAGGAGGGTCGTGTCACTCTCTACACTGCACTCAACCTGAGGTATTCCTATACTTTCAGTCTTTGAGGAGACATGAAAAATAGCGCATACCGCAGGAACGGTATAACGGAAAATATTAGTGGTTTTGAAACCGTGAAATTTTCAAACCGTGGTATACCTTGAAACTGGTAATCGGCCCATGCCTAGCCCACTGTATGTTTGAGTACTCTTCCAGCTATCCTTAAAATACCAGCCAGAACACTATAATTTGGTAAAATGTATCATGTTGACTTCAATATACCATTTTGACACTAGAGTGGCTCAAAAGTGTATAGGAAATAGGGCACTTTTCTCAATGTGTGCCTAGGAAATGGGGCACGTTTTGTTACAGTTTTATACCACCATTGTTTTTCTTCCACTATTGCTTATCAAAATATTAGGCATTATCTTTGCGCAATATATCTTTCAGACATAATGCAGTAATGGAGTAGGCATGGGACGATAACCGGTTTCAAGGTATACCACAGTTTGGAAAAGTCATGGTTTCAAAACCACAAAAAATTTCCGTTATACCGTTCCTGCGGTATGCACAGTTTTTTACGTGTCATCAAAGACAGAAAGTGCAGGACTCCCTCGGTTGTATGCAGCGAAGAGCTTAACGAGTCACACGACCCCTCCCCCTCCGGTTGGTACCAGCAGTCAGTAGCTGGGTTTCCATCCAAAGTTGCGAATTTAACTTGTGTGCAAAATTGGAATATCGCACAAAACATTTGCGAACAAGCACCGTTTCCATCCAACAAGTCAAAGAGAATAAAATCATTCACCTCTTCGATACTTCAAAATGCACATAAAAGCAGGGTGATGGAAACCCAGCTAGTGAGAGTCACCTGTGTGTAGGATGGCCGAAGGAGGTGAATTCCTGGAACTTTTTCCCCCGTTGAAAAAGATGAAGTCCCTAATTCCTAGTTAGTCTGCCGTATGGGAATTTTTCGGGTAACGTAGACTAACCATGTTCCGTACACAATGATGTTCCGTACAGATGACGTTTTAGCGCCGATCGCTAAATAAATACTTCTAGGTCGCTAACGTCAACTAGTTTCCTCCCTCACGTTACTTCACCGAGCGGGGAATAGCAGACTAAAATACTACGTTTCTGCGATTTAGTACAATAATTAAATTTAGCTGGTATCACGTCTATACTTTTAAGCCTCCTGCCATTGTTTACATCTGTTCAAAATCATGACATTTAAGAAACAATCAAACTGCTGGCTCTCAGGTGTCTTTGCCACTGTTTGAGTGTTTTACGGAGAAAGACTGTTGAGCTGCAGGTTTAATGACTGCATTTTTTATTGATTTTTTTTTATTTTTTATTTTTTTACAGAAATTATGTTTTGATGTATGTTTTTGATTATTGAGCTGCAGGTTTAGGCTCACTTAAGTGACTGCATTTTTTTCATTTAGAAGGATTTTTTTTTTTTTACAGAAAATAATTTATTTATGTTCTGATTATTGTTGAGCTGCAGGTTTAGGCTCACTTAAGTGACTGCACTTAATTTAATTAAGAATTCAATTATTTATTTCAATTATTTAGCCTGACATGTTTACTGTTCCAAAATGTTCTATGTTTCTTAAAAATAAAATGTATTGTGTTCAGTGGAAAAAAAAAAGTTGTTGTTTTTTACCTAGACATTTAAAAATAACATATTTTAGAGCTGTAATCGCAATACCGTGATATTTTTTAAATCTAAGATTATCATACCGTCAGAATCTCATACCAGCCCATGCCTATAATGGAGAGATAAGTATCCATGTTTTATTTGATGGATGAACTGGTGGAGATAGAAATATTGCCTGAGGAAAGACATGGAAAGAGGACGGGTGGATACAAATGTATTTTTCATGCATTCTCTTTGCCTTTTGAAAAGCATTTACACAGATACCCAGATACCCAGTGACGCCACATTCAACTATGTTAGTTTGATATCTCCCCCCACTGTCTACAATAATGTCAAGCTGTATTTTACCTGTCTTAAGCTAGAAGAAGAATAGGTTGCTAACATTTAAGCATGAAACTGGGGGTGGGGGAAGAAAAACTTTTATATCCCCTTATAGGGGGATAATAATTTATCATACAAGTGGATATAAGACTACTTTTGTGTTTTTGCCTAATATTTCTTACATTTTCAAGCCTACATTTAGTGTGAGCCATAACAAATAATCTTGTTTAATCAACATAACTTGGTATTTAAGCACAAATTAAAATGAAAAATTTGTATTTTTTGCCAATGTTTGCATTTTGTTATACACATGGGTCAGCTGATAAAGGCTGATGGTTCTCACCCAAGAATGTCGTTATACTATTGTGTATTCAACCAAAAACAATTTTTTAATTATTGTCTAGTTATTATTGTGTCTCAAAGCAAAAATAAATTAAAAATCCGTTCTGGATATTTAATCCGTTCTTAAATATTTAAAGTTTGTGTAAAGCAATATTAAATATGTGTTCTGAGTTTGTCACACCACTGAAAAATGTGTTATTAATCACCCAGACAAATTTGAATGAAAAAAAAAAAAAACTGTCAATAAATTATCAAAATCTTGAAAAAATAAGCAGTATTCTCTGCTGCTCTCAAATGTTGTCGGCGCTGAATCCATGCCCACTTGCGGGAAAGCTGCCGCCTCTCTCATCTGTCAAATACTGCTACGACCTGAATGGATGCTTCCTCTGACAGCTTATTTGAATTTACACACCCATACATGTTTTGTAATATGCATTTACGTGACGAAGGCATAGCTAGCTTGCAAACTGTAGGGTGTTTACAGTTTGTATTTGGCCAGTTTGGAGAAAGCCTCACCAAACCTGACCAGCCAGGCGTTTGCGAACACGGGAACTTGTACAAACGCGGATGGGTGACATGAATGGAGATGGCTCCAGATCGGCGATGTAGTATTTAGTTTCCCAACAAGGTCCATCGCTCAAAAGAAAATTAATTTGCTGAATGCATAAACTGGATTTTCCTGCGCTCAAACCTGCCAATCTAAAGGAAACGCTGTATATGGCGTTTGAGGTAATTTGTGAATTACCATAGACTTATTGTTACGGAGGGAACAGAGGAAGACTGCGGATCCATTTGCAAAGCTTTATTCTTAAACATGGTCAAAACAGGCAAGGGTCAGACAATGGCACACAGGTATATCAAGGGCAAAACAAAAGTAATCCAAAGCAGGCGTGGTCGATCGGTGGCTAACAGTATCCAGAGGGCTTGACAAGAGGGGTAATCCGACAACATGAGCATGTGTAATCAGTGCATTCAGCTGTGTGTGTGTAATCAGTGCAGTGGATGATGGGAACTGTAGTCCGGAGTGACATGTAACAGTCTGTGTGGTGTGAGAGTCAATGTAGTGAGCGCATGACCTCTGGTGGTGAGTGAACGGAAGTTCATAGACTGGATTCAAGAAACTTAGTCTAAATAAAATAATTTGCAACTATTACTGTTATTACACTTGTATACAAAACTTTGTATTATGCTTGTTATAGAGTGTGTGACGTCACGTGCACTACCGCCGGTGGCAACCGACCACCGCGGTGATGCGGTTGTCACGGCAACCGTCACAGCCCTAGTTTTCAGTTTGTTGCTGAAACAGGGAAGATGCAGATGCCTTAACGAATAAAGAGGCTACACTGATTGTGTGTCTGGCCAGATGGACCATCTGGCATTGGTCCTTGTTATTTATACGAAATGTTTTCCTACCGTGACTCACTTGTTACCCTCATTACGTTTTCCTCATGATTTATGCCTCTATCAACATTGCAGCACTCTAGTGAACAGTTATATCCATTCATTTGAGTTCTTGAGTTGGCCAGGTTTTCGTTATCCTTTTGTGCCCCTGGTTTTGGGACGGTCATTGAAGATTTGGCAAAGGTCCAATATACTGTGCTTGATCCAATATCCAAAGGTCCAATATCCAAAGGTCCAATATCCGATACTGTGCTTGATTTTCTTCTTACTGCCCTAAAAACCCTCTTCCATATTTACTCTTTCACCTTACCAGTCATAAAGCATTAACCTCTAACAAAAACACTCTGTGGTAGCAAAGCTTCTCTGTTGTGAAAACACATCATGGTTTTGGGTACATGTCATGTGTTTCTCAGTTTACTGGGTTGTACTGTCCTTCCCAGACCATCCCATTTGGCATGCCTGTCTCTACAGTGACTTCTTCCCAGTCTTTGCAGGATGTAGCGTCTCTTTGTTAGTTGTACAGGCTCCTAGATTTTACTCTGGTGTCCATGTGCCAAGAAAGAAATGCTAAAGGGAGAGAGCATGTTGAGAGGTAAAGTGCTTAGGCTCAGTGTACAGTGTCTTTCTCTGTCATATTTTTGCTTATCTATACTTGACATGAAGATGTTATGCAGATAAGGCTTATCCAGAAATCTTTATCGTGGGCTGTTTTGTTTTGTTGATTCTTCTTTGGTCCGTATTTTAGCTCTTATGATATGAGTCTATTCATCTGAGTGGTCTATCATATTTGCTCTCTCTGACTTGAGTCTGGTTTCTTTTTAAACATGTCAGTGAGGATTAAGAAATATATTTAAAAGCATAATTTGGTTTGCCCATGAGGCATATATAAGCATGTTTTTTTTTTTTCCATTTTTCTCTGTGATAAAGTGAGTATTCGTGCAAAGGAGGTCAGGGAATTGTTGTCATACTCATAATGGTTCCCTGTCTCTTTTAAATATGCATTCTCTGCCAACCTTTGCCTATTTTTGTTTCAGTTTTTTTCTCAGTAACACAGATAAATTTTATTCAGGGCTCCAAGGATGCTGTATAAATACATTGTCATCTTAGTATTTTGAATTGTTTAAAATTGTCCTGTTTTGAGCTAAGAACGTGAAGCAGAATAACCTGTTAATTTCACAGTGCTGATAACTGTTTCTGTGCAGCTAAATTTTTTAAACCTGTTTGTGTGCACAAACAAGTAGTTTGTTATGCAGTTATTGAGTGTTATTGTTCACGTCAGTGCAATTGTTTTTTTCTCATTTTGTTTTTTCTTGTTATTTACTAATTTACTAGTTGGATACAGCATGTACAGGCACTGTAGTTATTGGACTGAAAATGAAAATGTCTCGTGGACCGTGACAAAACACAATCTAATAATATTTAATTTTATTTAATTTTTATTTTTTTATTGCTTTTATATTTACATAACAAAATTCAACAACACTAACATGCTATGTTAACACAAACTTACAACAAACACATAATACATTCACAAACAAATAATCAACCAGAAAAGGTAAATAAACAAATAAAAATGTGTATATATACACAGTATACATATACACGTATCAATTTCACAGTTCTAATTTATACACACACACACATATATATATATATATATACACACACACAAACGTATACAAAATAAAATAAAAGTTTAAGGCCTCCTAGTACAAGACAATTTCAACATTTCTTTTATTATATGTTTTCAAATATCCCATCAAATACATCTCCATTATTTTCTCCTTCCAAGACAATCATAAAGGGTTTCCAAGCATCCTCAAAAGCCTTATATCTGCCCTTAGTAATATATGTTATTTTCTCCAATGACATGTTTGTTGCCAACTCCTTTAACCATCTCCCTATACTTGGTGCCTCTACCTTTTTCCAATGAAGAATATTTGATTATTTAATATATAGTTATGAGGAGTGGCATTTTGGACCAATGAGATTTCACAGAGGGTGGGGTTATTTAGTGCAACTCCACAAAATGGAAAACAGTTGACTGAAAAATTGTCCTGCAGCTTGTCACGGTCAAAGTGTTAGGACAAAAACTCAAATGTATGTGGAAAACTGGACTCCACCGATATGTCTTGGTTTTTACCCAGTTGAATAAAGTCATCATCGGTTTAATTACTGTTCAGTGACATCTACACCAATGACATCAAAGACAAACATATACGTCTATCTAAATGAGGACATACTTCATACTTCTATATAGTATGTGCTATATATGCTTTATTAAAAAAAATGTGTAATATAAAAATATAAAATAATTATAAATTATTTATCCTATTGAGGGTGTCTCCAAAAGTTCTGCTCACAAACAATCTGACTAAGTTAGTTGTAAAATGCTGGATAAATGCCCAGGCTGTTGACTAATTCAGTCTAAAGTTAACTTTTCTCAAAGGTTACCAGTTTTTTTACCAGTTAACCAATTGTTTACTTGACATGATTGCATACGTGCATTATGAACACGATAGGGAAATGGAAAGAAAAATATTTGTAAATGAGTATGAGAGGGTTTGAGAAGGGGCACTAGATGGAGCTCTGGACTCTTTCAGGAGCTCAGCACAGATGAGGATCTTGGCTTTTTTCTCTGTTATTTGTGTGATGTCTAACTCTCAAACACTTATTTGCTGTTCCTCTTTACCCCTCACTCTTACAGAATGCAGTAATCTTAAACAGCCATGATCTGTTTTATCTCACGCTGACACCTAGACTCTGTCCTGCACTCTGTCATCATGTTATCTCCAGAGATCCCTCACTTGGTTTAGTGTATGCAGCACATTGGTTTTGTTTAGAGAGGAAACAAGTTGGACATCTTCCTTTCACAATGTTTTACACACATTGCTTTGATCTAAGAGGAAACAGATTTTTATTTTTATTGCAGCAGTAAGTTCCAGTCTAGAAGTTTAGGTATACGCTGTATATTGGCCAGGGCAATTAGTCAGCCAATATTTTGCCACGTTTTTGAAATTAACAACAAACAGCAGTTTATCTTCCTAGCAAGTGCACATGCTATTGATAAATACATTTGTAATAGACAATACGGACATTTATAAAGTTAAAAAAATTTTTCTAATAAATGCTTTTTTTTTGGTGCTCCGATCAGGATTTTCCCCCCCCTCTTAGGTGACTCTTGTGGGGGTGATTTTTTTAAATTTTTTATTTGAGGGGTGGAGGAGGGGCATCTTTTAGGCATTTTTCAAAGATATTTAATTGTCACCTAAATGTTTGATCATGTAGTGCGTTATTGTTTTTACAACGGGGCAATTGTTGCACAATAGCTTACACACAGCACAAGCCTGATTTCGTGAGCTGTATGTGAGGCGGCCTTATGTGTGTGCGCTTTGAGTGTGCATGAGCACACCGTCTCTAAGAGAGCACACGAGTGCTGAATGCTTTAAACACTGGCAAGACTTAAAAAGAAATGCAAATTATAAACTTTAGTGACGAGGCGACACTGCCTCAATTGTGCAAGTGACAATTCCTGTGTCAACTGTGCAGTGTGCAGCTCGCGTATAGTGCAGACGCGATGTGGTGATTTGAAGCCATTTGTGCATTTTGAGAGGAAGAGAGCGTGTGGTGATTCATTCACGCTGTTTGTGAAATTCTATCTCACAGAAAGTTTTCAAATTACTTTGTAAGTTATTTAATAAAGAAAAATGGATTGTACCTCACCTTCAGCAATCAGCATTATAATTATTTTACCCGCGTTGGACAGAGATTGAGACAGTGACGCTGCATGACATGCCAAACCTCTCACAGCAGGCGCGTCGTCAGCTCGAGGTCAGTTTATGAGATTGGCCTTTATAGACACCGCAGATCAAACTTCCCAATATGCCCTTATAACTTTTTGTCTACATCAAAGAATCCTGAAAAAAAAAGTATCCCGGTTTCCACAAAAATAATTAGAAAAGTTTCTTGAGCACCAGTAAGCATATTATAATAATTTCTGAAAGATCATGTGACACTGAAGACTGGAGTAATGGCTGCTGAAAATTCAGCTTTGCCCACACAGAAATAAATTTCATTTAAAAATATATAAAAATGAAATTATTTTGAAATTATATTTTTAATCAAATAAATACCGATATGGTAAGCATAAGAAGCACATCAAAACATTCAAAAATCTTGCCGATCACAAACACAGGAGACACATTTGAGACCAGTGACCACTGATGGATTTTTATACTAGGTGTAAACTAGACACACATTCTGAAATTTCTTTTCACTTTTCACAGATTGTTATGCTGATAATACTTTATAATTCATATGTGTATGTGATCTCTTGTGTGTTATCTTCATCTAGACTAGACTCCTTATAAAACCATGAATCCCTGCAATGTTTCATTCCATACTTATATTACTGTAATCTGCATTCATGCTTTAGCTCACTAACACATCACATCAGTGTGTCAAACTTCACTTTGTCCTTGTGCTTTCATGTCACAGGATCACGTTTCCACTACTCTACTCCCTGCCCGTTCTGTGAGGCCTGCTATGGCATGGCTGCGGTGGGAAAGCACCGTGCTATATTTGAAAACCTTTGATGTCTGTCTTGTCTTCACATGAAGCTTTAGCTGCCACACAGTACCCCCGCACATGACATGTGAACAAAAATATATATTATCGTGGCCACGAATTAAGAATTTGTCCCCTCGTTTTATTAATTTATTATTTAATTTATTATATATTATTTAATTTAATTTTAATTTAATTCATTTTTAGTTAAATCGTAGATATGAATTAAGAATAAATTTCCATGACTTATATTTATTCATTCCCTTGTTTTATTAAATTGTTGTACTAATCTGTTCCCTCATTTTAATTTAATTGAAACAAGGGAGGGAATTAGTACAGCGTGGGTACAAATTACTAAAATAAGGGAACAAATTCTCAATTTGTGACCAGTGCCACTATATATATCTTAGGTTTGACCTTAGGTTTCAGACACAGCCATTATGTTTTTCTGACCACTTTCTGTTGCTAAGTTGTTCATCCTTTAATGGTGTGTGCGTGTATGTGTGCGGGCAGTAAGCCTAAATAACGAAGCCTCATGCTCAACAGCTGTCCAGTGACCCCACCTGCTCTCTCTCCATTACTTCTCTGACCAAAATAGACCCCCACAAATAGCAGATACACATTACAAACAATATTTTCTGTACAACATGAGGCCAGAAGAGGAAATTAGGCTTTTTTGCTTGTATCCATATGCAGTCAGATGTGATTAGGACATGAAAACACATTCTGTACTGCTGGATAAGCTTTTAAGCCATGTAAATATTTTAACTCCATTTCCACACTGCAATATAATTTTCCATTGGATGAGTATTTGTGTCTGTAGTCCTTAATAGTATGACAGGCTTACGTGTTTGCTGTAAATTAACTAGCCCAATGCTAAATATACTCGCTCTAGCTTTAGCTAAGCTTAATTGGCTAACAATGACTTATTATCTGGAGTCACTGAAATGTGTCAAGCTTTGTGATTTCAAAGACTAAAGACATCTGAACACATTTTTGTATTCAAAAGCGATTGAACGCAACAAATGGAACAGAACACGGGACTCTTGAGATGCTTTTTAGAAAGTTGAACAGTTAAGTTGACACAGCTTCTTAAATACTGCAAAGACATTCTTCATATACATGTGTACACTACTGTTTTAAACGTTTGGGGTCGGTAATTTGTTTTCTTTTTTCTTTTTTTCTTTTGGTAAGTTTTTGAAAAGTCTCACTAAGGCTGCATTTATTTGGTCAAAAAGAAAGTAAGTGAGTGGTAATTTTAGGTAAATGTAATGTAGAATGAGTGGACAGTTTCCTGACCTTGTCCTGATGCATAGTACTGACCCAAATCAGGTGACCAATGAGTGGTTGAAACAGGACTCCATGATTGTTTACCAGTCACCTACCAATCTCAGGACTTTGATTATATATCAAGCACTGTAGTCATACTGGTTAAATGGAGCGGCATGCAGCTATGGGTCATCAGCTCATTCTTCTGTGTTACAATCTAACCCTCTATATGAGTAATTGTGAATTTACAGCATAAAAATAATTGACTATATTTTAAATATATATGTTTTCTTCATCTGACCTTTGACCTTTTTTTTTAGGGATCCGTCATTTATAACTGACGTTGTCCCATTAGGGTAAATTATTTTTGGCAAATTGTCTGAAACTTCACACACAATCAAATGCTTTTTCACTATCTGAAAATAAGTGAAAAGGTCTTACTGTTTCTTTGATTTGGAACTCGCTCGTGAAAATGTCTAAAACTTGACACACATTCGGATGCAATTTCCAATTTACCATGTCTTAGTGTTTCAAAAGCATTAAAACAACTTTAACATTGTGTTTCATCTTGGAATTTCAAATCAATTATCGTAGCACAAGTGAAAGTCAACAAGACTCTTTTTCAGTGTACCCCACATAACCCGCACGTAAGTAGATGTTGACTTGTGCATTCATCATTGGAGTATTGCTGTCTGTCAGTATAGTAATGCCAATAGACATTGGCATCTTTCCTGGCCTCTGGTTGTTGTATGGATCACATCTTTCAAACTGGCATACAATAATGTACCCAAATGCCTGACTTCCACAACAACCTATTCTTCATCACTGCCCTCACCCTCATTGCTTCTATCCTCCTTGGTCCTCAACAACTTGTTTTATTACTACAACCTGATTTTCTGATGCACTCATATCACTATCATCAATACTTTCTGAAATAAGTACAGATTTGTCTCTCCATCTTCCAAAAATCTTACAAAAATGATCCTAAAACACATGCATAAAGGCTATTATACTGCCCGCCAATGCTGGTCAATAGTGCCAGCTACACAAAATATGCATCACATAATAGGACTTTGTCAGTTATACATGACGCTCAGATTTGTTGGTCTCTGAGTTGTTGTTTTTATAAAAGTGCATTAAAAATTACAAAAAACTTTAGAAAACACATTTGGATGTACAATTATATTTTTTATAACTTGAATTTATATGTATTTTCTAGTCTAAAATGAGCTTACTATGGAGCCTTGAGAGCATGTGACCTAACATGTGCTAATGTCTCCTTTACTACTTATTTACAAAAAATGTGAATCACATTTTGAAGGGGATGTCATTTGACATCACTAAAATAAAATTTTGTTGGTTGAACATTAATATTGTATTTTAAATGCAATTTTCTTAGTGTCATTTATAAATGACGATATCCCATAGAGGGCTAAGATTTAATTCTGCTAAATCAATTACGGGGGTAAAGTGAAACATTGATTCACTGATGCAGCATGATTCCTTTTGCATATTATTCACATTCTGTTTAATGATTCAGGTTCCGTAGCTTTAACATAAAATGGAATCTTGATGTGTTTCTAGCCTTTAATCAATTCTCATATTTTTTTATAGATGTTCGTCGTTTAGTTTAGCATTGCTCCTTTTTGTTTGAGTCTCATTACAGCAACCTGAAATGGCATCCGCCAAATGAGCTACATTGGATCTATAGACTGTGGTACAGTTATTCTACTTCAACTCTGAATGTAACCGGGAAAATGTTACATTCATGTTTCTGAAACCCAACTATCTAACATTCAAACGGCAAAGATGACAGATACCCATGTTATATGACCGATACCAAGAGATGCAGTTAATCTTTCTTCATATAATTCAGCACAAGATAAGGCAGTACCTTCAGGGTTTTACAGTACATCTGAAAATAATAAAATGACATACATTTATGCAGAATACTTCAGACTGGATTGGTTTTATTTAGCAGATAATTTAGTTCTATTAGAAAACCAAATGTCAGAAAAGCTTAAAGGGGTCATATGATGCGATTTCATGTTTTCCTTTGTCTTTGGAGTGTTAAAAACTGTTCGTGCATACAGAAGATCCGTAAAGTCGCAAAGATTAAAGTCTGAAACCCAAAGAGATATTCTTTGTAAAAGTGAACGCTCAGCCACACCTTCCTAAAATGCCTCGTTCAAACACGCCCCCACATGTCTACGTCGTCATTTAAAGTTACCTTTCCGATAGAACAGGTCTATACCTTGTTCTTTTAATAAACAAACTAAATAGCCTTATGTTATTCATCTTTTTACAGTAATTACAATAATTTACATTATTTACATGACGGCATGTCATTTCAGTCTCTACGTTATGGTTGTGCTCTCTGTATCACGCACAGCGGAGTTCCACCCGGATGCGCGCACACACACACACAAGTGAGCACACTCCCACTAGTATTTGTAAATATTAAGCCACAAAACGACTATTTAAATATGAATTCTGCGTCAACAGCACAGAGTAGCATTATAACAGAACTTTCAAACGTATCTAGTATAATAAAACAGCGAGCGTTTACCCCACATACGCATGACCGGAAGTTAATAAATCTTTAATACATTAGCTCATCCATGAACACGATTTCTGCCTGAGTCCCGTCGGCTGTGGGGATGAAGACGACAACTCTCATGATTCCACACTCAGTCACGGCGTTATGAAACTACGCCTTTGTTTCTTTGTTTGTTTTGAATACGTGCCCTCTAGCGGTGAAAACTTGCATATTGTACCTTTAATTGCTAAAAGTTGATAATATTTTGTTCCTGGCTTTCCTACATGTTTCCACTCATTTATTATCTGTTTATTTGCCTGCCCCGGGACATTTGACAGTACTGTTTGATAGATGGTAGATGCTTAAACTAAAATTCAACAAATCAAACTGTGGCCAACTCTCTTTGCTTTGATTTCTGAAATTTTCTGGTACACAGGAAACAATTCTTAGGCTAACATGTGATTTTTAAACTCTGGATTTAAGCTTAGACCCACTGCATGGCCTTTTGGCTTAATTTGTCTCATAATTCCTCTTTATTTCTGTTTGCTTGAGTTTATTGTCACCATTTACCACTTTAATCGTATTTACTACTGTAGCGTGCAGATGGTGTTAAACCAAGCCCAACAGTTTGAGCTGTACATACTGAGCACATGTGCATGAGACTGTGTCATTAGATGGTGTGTCTTGGATCAAGGGATGATGTCATATTTGTGCTATTTGTCATCTGAGAAAGCGAACCAGTCTCTGAGGAACTAGTAGATTACATTATTTGTAATGACAAGGCAGTGCACATGCCCTCCTCAAGAGTCACACGGTGATGTCATCCCTTTTCGGCCTTTAGTTAGATCCCGACGGGGACTCAAGTGCTGATTATTTTAGATATTAGTTCAGTCTCTGGAATGTCTTTTGATTTCCTAATCATGGTCTGTGATGAAGTCTGATCTCCATCAGACACTGATGCTCCGTATCTTGAAGTGGCTCTGTGATTGTGTCAAGAACAACAGCAGCTGGTTTCTCTGGCCACTTGAGACACTCATTGACACATTCTTGATTTTTGATGGGTCTCAGTCTCAGGCCATCCTTAAGGGCATTTGTTTGTGTGTCTATGAGATAGGGCTGTGCGATTAATCGAAATCGAATCGAAATCGCGATTTGAGACGTTGCGATTTCCTAATCGCAAAGCCTGCGATATGGACGCGATATTACTCTGTTCCAGAGCATATGCATGACTGCCAGCCTTGAGTTGCAGTCTTACTAACCAATAGAGTGAGCGCACATCCGTTCTCCCCAATCAGCACTGCTCTAGCCAACTGCGTAAACACCCACCATTAAAAAAAATAAAAAATACAAATAAAAAAAAACGGAAAGCGGGAGAGAGACAGAGTGGGATTATGGCGTCTACTGGGTCAGATCGATAGTTAGGCAAATTAAAACTAAAGAAAAACGTATGCAACTTAAGCTTCGAAATGACAGACAACAAACAAAAAAGGTAATTTCCCAGAGCTGCCTCACAGCGCATATCAAAAGCTCCCGTATCGGTTCTGTTTCCAGTACTGGAGAATAAAAGATACATTCTTAGATGTTTTTGTTAGTACGTGAACGTTATCTTACACATTTTATCTCCCCAACAGATTAATTTGAAATAAGTTTATGATGCATGTTAAGGTAATTTGCAAGAGCTGCGTCACAGCGCATATCAAGAGCTCCCTTATCGGTTCTGTTTTCAGTACTGGAGAATAAGATACATTCTTAGATGTTTTTGTTAGTACGTGAACGTTATCTTACACATTTTGTCTCCCCAACAGATTAATTTGAAATAAGTTTATAATGCATGTTGGCTATTCCCAATTCAGAAGAGCGCACACACAGCCTGTGTCTGTGAATGCTTCTCATACTCTCTCCTCTCTGCCCCACGCGGCGCGAATCCCGCGTCACGGACGAGCCGTTCACGCTTGCCGCACTCACGCAGCCTGTCTCGTAATACTCGTTAATACTCCCACCCGGCTTCGCAAGTCTCCAGGAGCGCAGCTGGCAGTATGGATGAGGCTTGACGCACGCGCGCAACCGGTGTCGACTCGCGCCTGGCTCCGCGTTTAAAACGAATGTAAATTCAGTCTAACTGCTTGCTAATTTCACTTGGATGAAATGAAACATTCAGCACATTTTCCACTTGTTCTTAAAATCCCAAATACTTAAAATGAATAAATCAGCCTATGTAACATATGTAATACTTTAATAATTGACTTAAGAAATACAGTTCTTTATTTATAAAAAATAAACAAATATTTTCTGTGAAATTAAGTTAATTCTGTAAAAGTAGTTATACCATTATAATCTTACCTGTTGAAGAAAAAAACAATAGAACCCCTCCCAAAACACAATAACAAATGTAATAGATTTCAGGGTTATAATGGGAATTGTATTGGTTTTAATGTAAACTATAATGGTGTCTATTTGATGGATTCTATTGGTGGGATGTAATCTGGCAGATGGCAACCAATAGAACAACAGTAATTCCTATTGGAATAATGCCCAAAACAAAAAGGAATTTTGTAATGGTTTAATGGAAACTATAAGAATTTCTGTGATGGTTTCTATTGTTTTTTTCAGCAGGGTAATGATACCCATACTGTGCTGCACATTATTGACAATATTGAGCTGAAGCTTGACTTTGCAAATTTAAAATCGCAAATCAAATCGCAATATCCGTCAAAAAAATTTTCCCCCAAATCGCACAGCCCTAACGCCCAGTGCAGAATCTGCTGATGTTGACTTTTAGCCAATCACGAGGGATCAGCAGACAGACGTGATGATTGATGAGGTGATGGGATTTTAGCGCGGTAACCGATCAGATTTTGAACATATAGCTGTATATTCAAGTGATCATGATGCCAGAGTGGCCTAAATTTAAATTACATGCGAGT
Source organism: Sinocyclocheilus rhinocerous (assembly GCF_001515625.1). Taxonomy (NCBI): domain Eukaryota; kingdom Metazoa; phylum Chordata; class Actinopteri; order Cypriniformes; family Cyprinidae; genus Sinocyclocheilus; species Sinocyclocheilus rhinocerous. The sequence continues at coordinate 873,290 of NW_015629505.1, forward strand.
GGGAGAGTGACTCGACTCTCAAAACGTGAATTGCACCTGTGGAGGGCGATTTTCTGTGAAATTCAGTAATTAAGTTAATTCTGTAAAAGTAGTTATACCATTATAATCTTGCCTGCTGAAAAAAAAAACCAATAGAACCCCTCCCAAAACACAATAAAAATTTTTTATGGATTTCAGGGTTATAATGGGAATTGTAGTTTGGTTTTAATGTAAACTATAATGGTGTCTATTTGATGGATTCTATTGGTGGGATGTAATCTGGCAGATGGCAACCAATAGAACAACAGTAATTCCTATTGGAATAATGCCCAAAACAAAAAATAATTTTGTAATGGTTTAATGGAAACTATAAGAATTTCTGTGATAGTTTCTATTGTTTTTTTTCAGCAGGGCAATGATACCCATACTGTGCTGCACATTATTGGCTATATTGAGCTGAAGCTTGACTTTGCAAATTTAAAATCGCAAATCAAATCGCAATCGCAATATCTGTCAAAAAAATCGCAATTTGATATTTTGCCCCAAATCGCACAGCCCTACTATGAGAATGACAAGTATTGCAGTTGAAACATTGCAGTCAGGATAATAGGCCAGAAATAGTGCAGGGCAAATGCCATTCTGCATGTACACGAGTGCTTAAATGCCCTGCTTGCTTGAATGCACACAGAGTTTTAGTTCTCTCCACTGCTGTCTAACTCTCCCTCCGTTCCACACTGGCCTGTTTCTCATTGTCCAATGTCTTTTCATCTTCATACTGCCTTGCTCTGTCCTTTCTTTTGTGACATAGTGCCCATTTTTTTTAAATGCATTTTTTTATAATGTTATTCAGTTTGGCTACATTCTCACAGCAGCAGAATATGGTTTGTCCATTTATACTAATTCAATTGGGTTGACTGTAAGGCTCTGCTATGTTATGGAACATCTTAAATATTTACTTATATTTAGCTTTTCATGCAGTAGCCTATTTTAATGACCTGTTAACATTGTGTTCCTGTGGCTCAGTGGTAGAGCATTGCGTTAGCAGCGCAAAAGGTTGTGGGTTCGATTCCCAGGGAACACACATACTGGTAAAAAATGTATAGCCTGAATGCACTGTAAGTCCTGCTAATAATGCTTTGAGGATGCATTAAATTGATCAAAAGTGACCGTAAAGGCATTTATAATATTACAAAATATTTATATTACAAATAAATGCTTTTCTTTTGAACTTGTATCACAAAAATGTATCACAATTTCCACAATTTTAAGCAACATTGATAATAATAAGAACCGGAATAAATTACATTTCAAAATTATATTCAAATAGAAAACAGTAATTGTAATATTACAGCACATAAAATATAAAATTGTAACTTAAGTTTCTTTAGCTTTCTTCTACTGTCCATAATTTTATTTTCTCTCTCTTTACACTTTAATCTTTTCCTCCATTCTTCAGCAGTCAATGTCTTCCTCACAGATGGGTGACTTTATTTCACGAGAATTTCTGAGTTTGGCTTCTGGTTTGGATATTTTATCCCATTTGAACCCCGGAGTTAACAAGTGTGCTTGGTCAGAGTCATTCTTTTGAAACTCATCGGTATTCCTGAGAAAAAACTCAAGCAAGGAAGTGTGTGTGTGTGTGTGTGTTTTTTCCCCCTACACCACAGGGACCAGGATAGTAAATATAAAAAATCTAAACCTATTTAACACAGGGTCATCTGTTGATATTGGGAAGACAGAGCGGGAAAAACCTGATGAGTCCATAAATCCAATGATTTTTCTGCTACACACGTCATCAATTATTCTGTCCCTCCTTTGAGCACTTAGCACAACAATATACGGCTGTCGCGATTCGTCGACTTTATTCGACTATTCGATTTTTTAAAAATCCTCGACTTAATTTTGCTCGCGTCGACTAACCGGCAAAATACCGGAAGTGGCGCATTTCACAGACGAGAATCCATAAAACACATTTAGACTGTTTCCCAAGGCTGCATGATATATTAAACCCATTTAAAAATCATAATTAAGCATAATTGTGAATTCACAAACGCTACGATTTAATTAAATAATTATAATGTATTTATATTAATATTAATATATGTATTAAGTCATTTTAAAAGCTATTGTTCACTTACATCTGTTTTTATTACCACAAAAAAATGTATTATAATTATAGGGCACTATGAAATCCGTTTTTTTCCATTTCATTTTTCTATACTCTGTTTTAATGGTTAAATAAAATTTTATTAATCAAAAAG
>NW_015629505.1:875698-875779 GCF_001515625.1 Sinocyclocheilus rhinocerous
TGGTAAATAATAAATACTCCTTTAAAAAGTGTTTTTTGATTATAATTGTATTATTAGTAGACTAGAACACCTAGAACACGT
>NW_015629505.1:875936-876059 GCF_001515625.1 Sinocyclocheilus rhinocerous
TAATGAAATATAGTTTAATAAAATATTCTTAAGTAAAATTGTTAAAATTGTTGTTCCTTTCGGGAAATTAATCGTTTAGATTAATCGATAAATTAGTCGATAGATTAATTGAATTAATTGAAA
>NW_015629505.1:877685-924227 GCF_001515625.1 Sinocyclocheilus rhinocerous
CCAGATAGTGACGTAGGTATGTGGGGGCGTGTTAGAACGAGCCGTTTTAGGTAGGTGTGGCTGACTCTTAACTTTTATAAAGAATATCTCTTTGGATTTGAGACTTTAGTCTTTGCAACTTTACAGATCTTCTTTATGCACCAAGAGCTTGTAACACTCCAAAGAGAAAGGAAAAAATGAAATTGCATCATATGACCCCTTTAAGACAAGTGCTACTATAACTCCTGACTGTCACATTTTGGCCCTGTGTTTTCCACTTGCTGACTATCATATAGTTTTATCACTTTTTTTAATTGATTAGTTGTCAGTTACTTTTCTTTCTTAATTGTACTTGAAAGTTAAATGTTCCAATTTATTAGAAATATTTATTAGATCATACATTACTGTTCAAAACATTTGGGGTCAGTAAGTTTTGTGTGTGTGTGTGTATTAATACTTTTATTGAGCAAGGGTTAATTAAATTAACCAAAAGTGACAGCATTTATTTGAAATAAAAATATTCTATAAACATTATTTATACTGTTACTGTGCTCTTTACTGTTCTTTATACTTTGTTCATCAAAGAATCAACGAAAGAAAAAAAAGAAAGTTGTCTCGACTTCCACAAATATTAAGCAGCACAACTGTTTTTGGATTTGAACACTGAAACAGAAAAATTTCTTGAGCACCAAGTCCAGCATATTAGAATGATTTCTGAATGATCATGTTCCACTGAAGACTGAAGTAATAGATGCTGATAATTCAGCTTTGCCATCACAGGAATAAATTGCATTTTAAAATATATTCAAATATAGAAATTATTTTAAATTGTTATAATATTTTACAATATTACAGTTTTTACTGTAGTTTTGAGCAAATCAATGCAGTCTTGGTGAGCACAAGAGACTTCTTTCAAGAACATTAAGAAATGTTATCGACCCAAACTTTTGAATGTTAGTGTATATTTGTTGAAATGTGATTCATTTGAATCTTTCTTCATAGTTAATAATATAATAATTATTAAATACATTTTCTGTTATTTTACTTACATTGTGGTTAATTTCTAAATGTGCTTAAACAGTGACCTTGTTTAGAAGCCAGAGAGCATTGAGTTTATGATCTTGTCATATGACCAAACAGGCTGTGACTTGCTTCAGCTGTATCTCCTTCCATGTGCTTTTACTCCGACTAATGCCAGATATCAGTGACTGAACCCTGCAGTCATGCAAGTTTATCAGTCACCAAATTATTTGGTACTGACTGTGCTGGAAAACAGGTGTGTGATATGCTGGAACATAAAATTAACCTTAACAAGGTTCAGAGCAGTGCCATCAGCTTCTATATGATGCTTGTTATAGATCGGAGAGGTATGTTGGTGTGTCACAGGCCTTTGGAATAACACGCATGCCATTTAAAGTGCTGCAAATGTCGCACTTGACTGTGTCTGATTAGCATCTGTACTTAAGAGGGCACAGAGCCAAGATTTTGTGGATTTCCATGCATGTCTGTTAGCAGTGGGTGCTCTGAACAAGACCAGACCATGCAATGCACATAATGAGTGCTTAGGATAATTGTTGTGATCAGTCCAGTTTATCTGCATTACGAACTGATAGTTTGCATGATGGTTTTGTGTTGTTGTTTCTGCTTCTGGGAAACGTTGTCTTTAACTTTTAATTTACCCTGTAGTGTTAATTTACTGAGGAAATTGGAAAATCTGTCAACGCTTTGTTTTTTACGCTGGTATCATTAATCACTTGGTTTGCTTAAACTGCAATGGCTTTGTAGTTGAATTATCCCAGATGCAACAATAACACATTGGTAACATATGGTACAGGAAGATGTCCTCAGTGCACAATACCAGAACAGAGGGGCTTCTGTCATTTACTGTGAATTCACTGTTCTTTGAAGCTAAAAAACTACTTGTATCAGGCATAGCAGCACTAATCTACTTTATTTTGCCTCCACCTAGTTTCTAAGTTCTCTTTCCATCCCCCTCCAGTTGATGTTGCCTTGTCCATTGGCCCTGTGACTCTGAAGTGAGAGGAGATTTTTAGGCAGTGAGGAATGTTTTTAGCAGATACTCATCCCAGCTGTGAAAACTCCGTACCAAAACGGAGTCCATCAGTTGGCTCTCTCATTCACTTTCTCTTCTCAGATGGTTTTTATTGAGAGAGGAGGTAATTTCATCTAACCAGCACAGTTCTTATTGTAGATTAACATATTTAAATATTGAATTTCTGAATGTCAAAAAGGGTGTTTGGTCTGTGTGGGTGAATGTGTGGTCAGTCTATTGATCTGTGGGTAAAATAGAGAAACATGTTCTGCTCTTCCAATCCCTCTGTGAGTCTGTCAGATGTCCATGTGCTTATTCATAGAATTGATGCCACACCTGGATAACAACACCAGTATAAGTAATTTCATTACATTAATCATGTGAATGTTAACAAAAAACTTAAATTAGTTCTGAGTAAATTTATTTTTTCTTTTTTTTTCTTTTTTAAAGAGATTATTACATATTGGCATCACTGATTATCACCCAGTATTGATGAATGTATTTTTTTTTTTTTACACAAACAAAACTTTTGATTTTATTTATTTAGTATTATTATTATTTATAATAGTATTAATAATTAGAATTAACAGTACAAGTAATAATTAATAAGAATTTTCTAGATTTTTATTATCCATTTATTTGCCCTAACAATATAAAATGAAGTATTATTATTATATTATTATTATTATTATTAATAATAATAATAATAATATTTTTTGGGCAGAATTCATTATCACTGCATTGCTGTATTCTTTTCATATCCTTACTATTAATGATAATGGTTTATTTCCACTCAGGTGGTCTGTGAGTGTATGTTTTGTAATGTTATGGATGCAGATTAGAAACAGATGACTTTGAGCATTACATGGTGGGCACTTTGACTAACAAAACCGTTGAAAAAGCATACAGGCAGTTTACATACAAAAATAAGTCTGTTCAACTATGGTCACAGCACCATGTTGACATCCATGAAATTGATGCTATTGTTTTCGTTCCTTGCCTTCATATGGGGCCTTTGAAACATCTTTTGCTGATCATTCCTGTCACCAGCAGGAGTACTTGTAGTCTGAAGGCTATGCTCTCTTTTGTGTACACAGGCTTCACAGGAGAAACAACTCCTAAAGTTGGCAATTCCAAACTACAACGGAGAGCTGTTAGGTAAGATCCTTATTTTTATGTAATATTTTTGTAGAATTTTTATGTAACTTGGGTTTTGAGTGCTTTTATAAGCTCGATGTAAAAGATCCACACCAACAGAAATTCAGTCTTTTTAAATGTCTTGTATAAGGCTTGAACAAATTTAATAGGACTACATTGTGTACCTCCAGATGCATTCATGTTTTGTGATGTGGGATGTTTGTTTTTAATAAAAAGAGTTATATTTATTCTCCCAACTAATTATTTTAGTCCTGTATGGTGTTGTTACATTATTTGCTGTTAGGTAAATATTTCTTAACCTTGTTACTCTTACTTAAAAAAATAAAAAAAATAAAAAAATAATTTTCCAGTTGTGGAAAATAACATTATGATGTGAAGATATTGCATTTCACATTTTTTTTGGATGGAACTGTGGGATTTCTGCCAAGATTCTGATCCCTTTTCAGGTGCTGCTTCAACAAAAGCAGGCAGTTCGGAGGCCTCTTGTTTCTGTTATAAACATATGCAAAATATATTGAAATTTAAAGCTGGTTTCTCTTTCTGTCCAGCTTCCAGAAAGAGTTCTTGTTTGAAGAGAAAGACGAGGGAACCAACAAAGAATTAGATGTCAGTCTGCTGGGAAATACACCCAAGGGTAAGTACAATATACATCAACACTTCAGCTGTGTGGTTCTTTATCTCGGCTATTATATACTAGTAAGTATTTGACTCACTAAACCAGGAACCATGAGTTCTGTCACAAACTTAGCAAAATTCAGTTGACTTCTGCACTTTTCTAATTGAGGTGTGTTAGCTTAATGGTTAAGTATCTTAATACAGCAGTAGCAGGTTCAATCCCAAGGAGAATTTGAACACGAAATGATCACTGGTTCTTAAGCGCACTCAATTTTAGGGTGTCTGTCCCTGATATTGTCACATGCGACATTCTGTATTCACATTAGATGACAGTCTGCTAAAATGGCAAGTAACAAAGTATATAATGCTAGCCATAGTGCATTGATCAAAGTTTTCACAGGTTGCTTCAAGACTGTATATTCTTTCAATTAGCATTGTCTGGTTCCTGGACACATGGAGGTTATTTGGTTGGGGGGATGGGATGCTGATGACCTATATTTGGTTTGCTGGGGGCCACCTGTTGTTGGACAAGTTGTCTTGCTTACTGGCCCTGAAAATGTGACAGATGTGTGAAAGAGTGCCAAGATACTTTGTAAAAGTGTTTGCACTGTAACCCAGTCCAGAAAATGGGTGAACATGATTTTGTGGAGCTAAGTCATATTCTGCCTTTTTTTAAATAAATGCTGTTTTTTTTAATTGAATTGAAGCATATTTTTATTGCTTAAAAAAATCAAAAATGATTTCTCAATGCATGTTCCTGATCTTATTGTGAACGATTTATCGTGCTTTTAATTCAAAAGATAAACTTGTCTTTTACCTCGTCTGTGTAATCTTTAATCAAAATGTAATAACATTGTTCCTCTTAAACGATCGTCCTTGTCCGCTGACGTCACACAGGCTATTTGATATTTACTCAATAGCCAAATAACTGTTTAGACATTTGTTTTAAGACACTCACATTTGGTTTGGCCCCATTCTAGCGCATAACTCCCACTTTTCACCAATAATTAATTCCTGATGGATGAAGTCCACAATTGTTTCCCCTTGTTTGTGTGTGTGTGTGTTTTATAAATTTGCTGATAACAGTAGGTGTTCTCCTTTCTGAAAAACGTATGACAGGGGTTAGTCATGGCTAAAAACTTAGACATGACATAACCTGAACACTAGGGCTGTGTATCACCAGCAAAGTCACGATACGATACGTATCACGATACAGAGGCCACGATATGGCATATTCTTGGAAATGAGCTGGCAGCAGAAATCACACAACAAATGAAATGTTATCATTTCATAAGTAAATGAGTAAACAATTTAACAATTAGCATTGTCTGGTTCCTGGACACATGGAGGTTATTTGGTTGGGGGGATGGGACGCTGATGACCTATATTTGGTTTGCTGGGGGCCACCTGTTGTTGGACAAGTTGTCTTGCTTACTGGCCCTGAAAATGTGACAGATGTGTGAAAGAGTGCCAAGATACTTTGTAAAAGTGTTTGCACTGTAACCCAGTCCAGAAAATGGGTGAACATGATTTTGTGGAGCTAAGTCATATTCTGCCTTTTTTTAAATAAATGCTGTTTTTTTTATTGAATTGAAGCATATTTTTATTGCTTAAAAAAAATCAAAAATGATTTCTCAATGCATGTTCCTGATCTTATTGTGAACGATTTATCGTGCTTTTAATTCAAAAGATAAACTTGTCTTTTACCTCGTCTGTGTAATCTTTAATCAAAATGTAATAACATTGTTCCTCTTAAACGATCGTCCTTGTCCGCTGACGTCACACAGGCTATTTGATATTTACTCAATAGCCAAATAACTGTTTAGACATTTGTTTTAAGACACTCACATTTGGTTTGGCCCCATTCTAGCGCATAACTCCCACTTTTCACCAATAATTAATTCCTGATGGATGAAGTCCACAATTGTTTCCCCTTGTTTGTGTGTGTGTGTGTGTGTGTGTGTTTTATAAATTTGCTGATAACAGTAGGTGTTCTCCTTTCGAATCACAAAATTGTCAGCATGATGTTATTGCCAAAAAAGACTTTAATTTCTCTTTCACCGCACACGTGTTATGCTCTTCACCAGAGTTAAAGTAGCATAAATATCCAAAAACACCAAAATAAGTGAATAATGTATAATAAACATCTGTCATTTAAATGTTTGGGGTCATTACTATTTTTGCTCCTATTTTTTTTTTTTTTTCAAATACTCACAGCCTTTTTGAGTACTATAAGCTTCCTTCAAAAACATTAAAATATCTTACAGACCCCAAACTTCTGAACGGTACTGTATAAACATAACAAAAAATATCAAATATATGGTAAAGTAACTAATAAACAAAGGTATGTTTCATTAACAAATGTTTTTTTTTCCCCAGATTAAGAATTATGCCATTTAATAATTCCCTGTACCACTCCTGTTTATAGGAAAGAGCGAATTGCAAGGCGTCTGGAGGGAATCGATAGTGATGCTCTCCAAAATCTCCCAGGCTGTGGCGGTCTAGTTACCAATCGACTGCTAGAGGAGGACACTCCGAGATATACCCGTGCAGCAGACACACGTGCTTAATATTTTTATACTTGGAATCATACTTTGAATTATACTTTCACTCACTTATAACATGAATGAGAAGTAATGTGCAATGAGAAATAATTAGCATGAAACATCTGTATATTATGTAGTGCATATCAGCTAGGGGTGGGAATCACCAGAGGCCTCACGATACGATATTATCACATGATAGATGTTTGTTTTTTTGTCTCTCTATCCTACAGTCACCAAGTAGTATTAGTATCTTAATTTCCTTCACTTACGCTTTCCTTTCTTGGAAAGAATGTTGGCTGGTATTCCCCTCAATCTGTCTTTCACAGGAATTTTCCCTAAAAGAAAGCCGTCAATTTGCAGGATTTGGCTAGCATACTGTTAGGAGTGTTTCAACAGCTCCCTAAAGATAGGTGGGCTCTGTTCAGTATGACACATTATCCATTAGCATTGACCTTTAGATTTTAAGTTCCTCCACAGACTATACTAGTGTAATGTTTTATTTTATGATGTGGACTTATTTCTCCTTTGCAATTCCTTGTCACTTAATATCTGCTGAATTTGACAAACCCAATGTAGATAGAAGAGATGTGTAGAGAGAGAAATGGAGAAGGATGGGCTCTCCATCTCCTCCTCGGAAGTATTTGCAGAGTATTTGCACAATCATAACCTTCTAAAAAATGTACAAAAATACAGTTTTCTTTTGTTATAGTGATCAAGTCTGAGATGTAGATGATTTTTGAGTTTATGTTCAACTGCCATAAATATGTGATCTTGGTCTTATTGTAAATGTAGACTTTAAATCAATAAACCTTTGTTTATATTTGCATTTACTGCACAGTTAAAAAATTTTCAACCACTTTTTTTTCTTTTCATGAACCACATCTCAAACATAGTTTTGGCTGCATTTTGTTACAGATGTTTTTCTATAGCCTTACAAATACAGTCCACTTAGAGGTGGTTAAAAACAGTTCACATGACTCAGTTAAGAGTGCAGAGCATGGTTTCAGTTAAACAGGGGTCCAGAGGAGCTCAACGGAGTGCATGTTACCATATGTGAAACTCAAGTGTGAGTGTATAGACGGCAGCCGTAAAGCTCGGGTCAGGAGAAACAGCTTTTATCAGCTAGACTAAAGCAGTGTGGGATAGAATTCATAAAAGGGTAATGTGTAGAGGATCATCGGTGAACAGGTGGAAAAGAAGAGATAGACAGAGTGTAGCACTGTAAGAAACAGACATCTTTTAAAAGCATTATAGGAAGTTTTCTTTGTGATTTAAGTCCCTTCACTGGTAATGCACTGACTGCAAAAGGTTTTGGATGAGAGAGTCTTTTGCCTCCCCCTCCTGAGAGCTTTGATTCTGCTGACCTAAACCTAAAGATTCAGTCATCACAAACTAAGCTAGCTTTATCAGCAAACCTCTCTCACCCAGCATGTAATGAAATGCTGTGTAGTGTGAAATTAGCTGGATGTTTAGATGCCCATAGCTACAAATTTATATGATAATATATAAGGAAGAAACCGCATTTATGTATTAAAATGGTTTGAGGCTTTTTCTACAGTTCAAAAATAAGCTTATTTGGAATTCTCAAAGCTGAATCTCTTGGATTTTCAGTCATTTGTCATCTGAAGCAGACTTCAGATTTATACATTTTACACTGCAGATATTTTCCAGATAATTGTTTAATGATTTAATTTGGAATAATATGAATATAAATAATATAACATTAAATAAAAGCTAATTATTTAATTTCGACAACATGTATTTAACAACATGTCTTAATTTTTACATTTAGTATTTTTCATCACAGTATAAATGGCTCATACGTGAAAATATAGCTGCCTATACTTTTTTGGAACGGAGTGTCTTGCACCCCTGCTTTGAGATTGTTTGCTTATGTTTCAATTGTTTCAAATATCACAGTTGTTGTGATTTGCTGCTTGATTTTGTTACTGTAAGCGCAACAATTTTTCACATGGTTCTCATTATTCCAACTACTGAAAACATCAACTTTGATACACACTGTTAGTTTCTCAGTGTTTTTATTTTATTCCAAACACTGTCAAAGTTGCTTTTTAACCTCATTCTAATAAGCACAAACCATACTGAGATGCTTCGACTGGTTCTGTGGCTTGGGTTGTTTTGGTTGGATCAGAATTTCTTGCTTACACTCACTTCCAGGACCATGAAACAGTTCTGTTTGTTTTTTTAATTCTTTTGCAGAGTCGGTTAATATCTAATTTAATTCTCAGTAACCAACCTTTTTTTCTTCTTCTGAAGAATCCGAGTTAGGGAGAGACTGGCCCGTGACGAGCCATTTCACAGGGGTCAAACAGCAGAGGGACCTGCATACAACCAGTTTCCCCAATCATACCCTCGATATCACCCTCACAATCGGAACCTCCCTGATGCTCCAGCCAAACAGCGGCTGACTTACCCTGGACAAGAGGAACGCCATGACCTGGGGTGCCAGAGCTACTTCTCTATGGGCAGCGAATCCGGTTCCAGGCATAAACAAGAGATTCAAGAAGTGCTTGAACTGGAGGGAAAACAGGATGTGAGGATGCAGGGGCTCCTGCCAAGCAGGAAGGCAGTTTTACCTTCTGAAATTCAGCAGAAAGAACAGAGCACTGTAGACCCATGCAGAGGAAAAACTGACAATGTAGAGGTAAACCCAGGCATCAGTCGGCACAGGAGGGAGGATGTTGCAAATGACCCCAGAGGGCGGCGTGGAAGTCAGTCAAGGCAGGAAGTTTACACAGAGCATGTGTCCCGACTTCAGGCCACAGAGTCTATGCAAGCAAGAGCTCGAGAGGCCCATAAAAGGGCTGACACTAGCTGCTATGCTCCAGTCCAGACCTCCAGTGGGAGATATATGCCAAATTCATCTAAACCTCTGGATACTGGAAATGTCCAACAGAACGCCATCCAGAACCCAATCAGAGAGGCTGCCCTTCAGGAGAAAGTACCCAATGGCGATCACCCATCCCATGATGCCAGGGTTTCAGTTGCCCAACTCCGCCACACCTACCTGGAAAGTGTTGCGAGTCCCCGGAAAGCCAAACTGTAGGTGGTGGTACATTACCAATATGTGTCGACTTACTAACATATCTAACATTGACGATTAACATGCAGTTAATCAAAATCTCATCTAATGTAACTGCTTGGAGAATCAATTGTAAGAAAAGACCCTGTGATCTTACAGAGGAATCGCTCATTCAAAGCTGATTAGCAGATTTTAATGCTCCATTCCTTAAGCCATCATGCTGCTCAGCTTGTTTAGTGCACACTTTGTCAGTAATAATTAACCATTTCTGCTTGTCTTTTGTCTTACCTTGGCTTGGCAGCTTTGTGTTTCTAGATACAATTATGGATGTATTTATGATAGCTGTGCTGACAGAATAATTCTTAACCTTTTTTTATGTTTGTAGGGTTTTCATTAGTTGGTTTAACCCACTGTGAGGATGCTCAGATGAAATATTCATCCAGCATTAGCATTTTGCTCTTTCTCTCATGCCTGTGCACCTGCCATTCTTCAATGCTGCCTTGTTCAGTCATGCTTTGTGACGTAATAGGGCAGAAGATGTGCCTCCAGATACACATGCACCCTGGAGAAGTGAGAGAGTCAAAGATCGCTCATCTCGTCGCCCTTTGCGGTATATCTGTCCCACTGAGAGTAGAATTACATCTGAGAGGTTTAGAACGCAGCCTATCACATCAACTGAGCGCGAACAGTCGGACCGGTAGGACTTTTGAGTAGTTTTATGCACGGCATTGTAGAGTTATCCTGGAGTGTAAATTTAAAATAACACTTGATGTACACTCGGTGATAACCCAGAAAACTAAAACCAGACTGGTTCGAAATTTATTTTTTTTATTTGCCTTTTTTTAACTGCACTGTATTTATGCACTGATTGCTTATTAAAGTTAGCCTTTGGCTCTCTAAATAATGCTATATTTTACTCCTTTAACACACCGTAAAATGTTTTCATGTGTAGTAGATTCTAATCCGGAGGTTTGGTCAGTGGTTTTTATGAAAGGCTCTTTGTTGTCATTTTTTCCCCCCCTCTTCTATTTCTGTGACGAAATCTATAATTCTGTCTAACGCTGTGGATTAAGCAGTTCTGATTGTGTTTTCAGCACTTTCCCACTAGTCGCTTTGTGCATTTTCCTAAATATCCTGCTGTGCTTGTCTGCTTACACTATTGCAATTTTTTTCCAAGTCAGCTGGTTGACCTAATCATTTTCCAATCCTAAACGATTTAATGCTTAATTGTAACTGTTTTAAAAGACTTCAACTTTTGTTCTCTTTAGGTCTCGTCTAAGCCCTGAACCACCGAGCCCTGAGGGTAAGTCTGAGATTCTTTTTGCATACACTACACAATCTGTATAATCACTTAAGGTTTAATATAACATGCCTTTCTATTGTTTTATTTAAAAATAGAAAGTCACTCTAACAGCTTTTAGTTGCTGTCTTGCTTGCAACTTTGTGATGGGGCAAAGCTTATTTTCATTTGGAAAAGCTTATGGAGACATGCCACTGTGACTTTGGAGATAACTCTAGGCAGAAGTAGTTGACTCTGCAGTTTGGCTGAGTATCCATGATTACTCCAGAGAGCAACAGACCTACTTTTTGGCATCTCTGGAGCTCTAGTAAAGCTAGTACTGCTTTGCTTTTCTAGTCCTAGAGTATGTGTAAGCAATGTCAATTTGCATTGCAATGTTTTAGTGTTGACTGAAACAAACATACACTACTGTTCAAACGTTTGGAGTCGGTAAGATTTTTATATATTGCATAAGAGTTTTATATATTTAACAAGGCTGCATTTATTTGATCAAAAATACAGTAAAACATTATTATTGTTAAATATTATTACAATAAATTTTTTAGAATTATTATTTTAATTTTTGGATTGTAAAATGTAATTTATTCCTGTGATGGCAAAGCTGAATTTTCAGCAGTCATTATTCCAGTCTTCAGTGTCACATGATCATTCAGAAATCACTCTAATATGCTGATTTGGTGCTCAAGAAAAATAATTTCTTATCAAAGATGAAAACAATTTTGCCGCTTAATGTTATTGTAGAAAACCATAATACGTTTTTAGGACTTTTTCAAAGAGCAGCATTTATTTGGAAAGAAAAAGTATTTTGTAACATTTTTAAATGTACTATTATTTTTAATTAGTTAAAAATGAAAGTGTCCTTGCTGAATAAAACTGTGCTGAATTAATGCTGACCCTAAAATTTTCAACAGTTGTGTATTACCTTAAAGTTCTGCCTTGAGGAAGAATTTTTAAAAAAATTATTAAAAACATTATTAAAAAAATACAATATATTTAATACTTTTATATAAACGGTTAATTGTACTACTGGTGTGAACGCATAGTGTAAGACAAACTCACAGACCATTTACACAAATTGGGGAAAATTACTCAAAATCGTAAGTGGACCCCTGACTAAAAATTAAAAGCAGTCATTATTCCAGTCTTCAGTGTCACATGATCATTCAGAAATCACTCTAATATGCTGATTTGGTGCTCAAGAAAAATAATTTCTTATCAAAGATGAAAACAATTTTGCCGCTTAATGTTATTGTAGAAAACCATAATACGTTTTTAGGACTTTTTCAAAGAGCAGCATTTATTTGGAAAGAAAAAGTATTTTGTAACATTTTTAAATGTACTATTATTTTTAATTAGTTAAAAATGAAAGTGTCCTTGCTGAATAAAACTGTGCTGAATTAATGCTGACCCTAAAATTTTCAACAGTTGTGTATTACCTTAAAGTTCTGCCTTGAGGAAGAATTTTTAAAAAAATTATTAAAAACATTATTAAAAAAATACAATATATTTAATACTTTTATATAAACGGTTAATTGTACTACTGGTGTGAACGCATAGTGTAAGACAAACTCACAGACCATTTACACAAATTGGGGAAAATTACTCAAAATCGTAAGTGGACCCCTGACTAAAAATTAAACAATAATATTATAAGACCTCTTTAAAGAGATAGTTCACCCAAAAATTTTAATTCTATCATTTGCTCACCCTTTTGTCATGTTAAACCCATAAAACTTTGGTTAATCTTCTAAACACACATTAAGATATTTTTAATGAAACTTAATGACACATTAATCTTTTAAGTTCTGGTTACCTGATCTTTCAATGGAGGGATAGAAATCTCTCAAGTTTCATTTAAAATAACTTAATTTGTATTTTGAAAATTAACAAAAATCCTCTGGGTTTGAAGCAACGTGGGTGAGTAAATGGTCACAGGTTTTCCTTTACGGGTGAACTGTCCCTTTAAAGGTTGCTTAGATCATACTACACTTTATATTAGAGCAGATTTTAATATAATATGTTGCATTTCGTAGATGTACAGAATTTATTTTCCACTGCTGTGTCTTTAAGGTTAACCTGTGTGAAATCAGAGTAGAGAAGCAGAAATTTGCTTGTGTAATCTTTCTACCATGTGTTTAGCATTGTGTTTGTTCTCTGAAAGCCTTGGGATTTGAAATAGTTCTCATGAAAAAGCTTGTGACTAATTTTTTTCCCTTCTCTTCTTTCTGTGTTTTTCCAGTAGATGAAGAGAAGCTGGATGAGAGAGCAAAGCTGAGTGTAGCTGCCAAGCGCTCTCTCTTCAGGGTATGTGGTGCTTGAGTGTGTCTTTACTTCTGTTCCAAACCCTGAAAGTGAGCTGCTTCTCTTTCTGCTGTCTATAAAGAGAGCATCCTAACCAAATTCTTTTTAAGTGGCTTATTTGAAACACTCTTTGTTGGCTACAACCCAATGGTCATTTATGCAGACCACACAAATTACCCCTTACATGAAGCGCGCATAAGAAAGTGTGACCAACAACACGATTTAGTGAGTCTAATAGAAACCTGAGCAAAAGGAAACATCTGTTATCTTGAACAAGCTAGTAAAGTCAAATGCAGTATGTTAATGTTTAGATTTTTTGAAGTTATTGTGTAAAGCTTTCATACAAAGTTTTTCTGTTTCTTAGGAGCTCGAGAAGACTTCAGATGGTTCCGTTTTGAAGGCATGGAGCCGTAACCCTGCTGTTGAACGGAGGCTGAGGAGAGGTCAGGATCGCTCCCGCACTCAGCCGGTCACCTCAGAGGAAGTGGTCATTGCTGCTACGTAAGTTCTATAGTATGTGACGTTGAGTAATTCAGGTTGAGGGCACAAAAAACCCCCAAATGTTTACATTTGTTAGTTTCAACATTTACATCAACATGAATATTTAAAAGATTCGGCAAGATAAACTACTGTTCACTGGTGGGTCTGTAACATTTTTTATATTTTTGAAAGAAGTCTCTTATATTCACTTTATTTGATCAAAAATACAGTAAAAACAACAATGTTGTGAAATCTTATTACAATTTGAATTAACTGGTTTCTATTTTAATATATTGTAAAATGTTATTTATTCCAGTCATTACTCCAGTCACAGAGCCACGTGATCCTTTAGAAATCCTTAAAATATGCTGATTTCGTGCTCAAGAAACATTATTATGTTGAAAACAGTTAGGCCTTAAAGAACAGCATTTTTTTAAAAGTAGAAATCGGTTGTAACGATATTAAAGTCTTTACGGTCACATTTGGTCAATTTAATGTGTCCTTGCTGAATAAAAGTAATAAAAAGTAATAAAAGTTCTTTCAAAAGAAAAAAAAAGATCCCAAACTGTAGTGTAAGCATCATACAACATGTATCAGTCAACAAATGAATATGGCTTCAGAACAAGTTGTACATTCTACTCAATGCTATTTTTCCTATTTTTAAAGTTTTTTGGGTGTTAGTATCAATATGTTAGTCTTAAGGTTATCTATAAGGCAGTGTGCTCCAAAACAGTGACAAGATTCGCATTTAGAAGATATAAGCATTCAAAGCTTGCAGTTCGTCACTTCCAAAACGGCTCAACGTTTTTTTTGACGTCACATTGTACTTCAGCTTCTCATCAAACTTTCTGTCCAATCAAATGCTCTCTAGAAGCGACGTCAACACATAGAGTAACGCTGCATGTTTCTAAGCATTTCAGGGGACCTTTAAGTCCTATCCCTTACTTTTCTTTCATGTGGTGTATGTAGCTATGGTCTGTTTTCTTCAGTCTCTGTTTCTTTGTGTGGTTTAAAGTGTCCCTGGCCATTTGTCACAGTCCGTGACTGTACAAACCTCTGTAACACGTGTTCCTAGTCCCACTCTAGTCAGCAGCTCTGTGACCAAATACAGGTACCCAGGACACGCATACAAACACTCCCATGAGCGTGTGCGCGTAATACAGGCATGGTCACCTTTATCAATACTAATGTTTGTCACTGAGAGCTTGCACGTTCACAGATGTCTTTACAAAAATGTCTCCGTTTCTTTAGATTTGTGTATCATGAGAAAAGCGCTCAACAGTTGTATTGTGAAATAACATTACTATTTAAAATAATTGTTTCCTATTTTAATATATATTTTAAAATCCAGTCTTCAGTGTCACATGATCCTTCAGAAATAAATTTAATATGCACATTTGGTTTTCAAGAAACCTTTATCATCAGTTGAAAACAGTTGTGCAGCTTAATTTTTTTTTAATATTCATTTATTTAGTGTAGAAAGTTTTCACTCAGAAATGCCAAACAATTGCAAAGAAACAGGAAGTAACAAATTGAATTAAAAATGAAATTTTTGAAGTAGAAAAAAAAACATTTTCCTGTAAAGCATACTCCAATAATCTTTGTTTTATTTACAACTTTGAAAAGTCAAATTAAGAACCAGCACCCTCTTGTGGTATTTTCAGGCCAATACAGATCATTAGTTTACATTACTTACTCACACCCACAATTTCATGACTACAAATAAAATTATCCTGATCGTCACTGACTTGTGTTGAGCTATAATACAAGTTAAGCATATGGATATGACAATTATATTAGCTACTGATTTTGTATACATAAAGGGGATGTTATTAATGTTTTCTAAGGTCATGAAATGGTAGCGCTTAATAAAAAATGGGTCTGAATTACTTGTGGAAGTGTGACACATTGCTGGGATGGATTTGAGTCATGTCACTTTTGTTTTTTTTCTTCATCAGCAACTTGTTGTGCATATAAATTACATGACATGTTTATCTGCACATGCTAATATAATCTTAATGAAGATATGTATTAATTATCCTTGAAAATGTTTAACACAGACATTTATTCATTTGTGTGGATAAATGGCCTGCTGAATGAACAACACATTCTAAATGTTGCCAAAATGTTTCTTTATGTAGTTATGTTTACACCGCTTTATTCATGCTGTAACATGAATCACGATTGCTTGTATATTCTATGCATGCACGTGTGTTTAATCCAAATTTATGCAAGTAGTTATTTACACAAAATGTTGTAATTCTTTATTGTTATCATAATTATATATTATAAATACAGTCATGCAGCCCAGCCTTACAGGTGATATAATGGAATTAATATGAAACACATTAAGTGTTCCTGAACAGTCTGGTGTTGATGTGTCCTACAGCTTGCAGGCATCATCTCCGCATAACTCCATGGTGAGGGAGCAGGCCAGAGAGGTTCGGCTGGCTCAGGAGGCAGTGGAAACGGATCAAGCTCGCCAAGCATCTCCAGGGGAGGATGGTCAAGAGGAGCCAGATCTTTCTATGCTCAGTCTGGCAGAGAAGATGGCACTCTTCAACCGCCTGGCACAGCCGTCCAGCCATGGCCCTCGGGCCAGGGGAGACACTCGGTCACGTAGGAGTAATACCCGCTACCAGACTCAGCCAATCACACTAGGAGAGGTTGAACAGGTATGTATCATTTCTCTCTCTTCATTAAACAATTAGACCACGCTTATACATGCCACAGTTGAGAATCAGTTTAGTACATTACTCATCATGTAATTTAAACCATGAATCATGCCTGGTCATTAAATTAAGATCCATATGGGTGTGATCTTTGGGTGTGCATATGCTTTTGGCCATATAGTGTATGTCAGTTAAATACTGGAGGAGAAGAGAAAAGACTAAAACAATGAAGCTATAAAGCAAGTCAGACAGAAATCTGGGCTTAAGAAGTCACAGGCTTATCCTGAAATTGCATACTGTCTGAGAAGATTTTTTAAATACTTACTTAGCAGCCATTAAAAAGTATGTAGTATATAGTATTAATGTGTGTAGTGTGAATGAAAACAGATGCACTAAATTTATAATGCACTATATTCGTAATTAGAAAGCAAACTTTCGAAAAGCTAATGTGATGGGGTTTTTTTTTAATTGAACAGTCAACACCCAGGGGTTGTTCAGTTAATCTATAATAACCTCACATTTATATTGTGTCGTTGGACTTTCAAATTTTTAATAGGTCTACTATTATTTTGGAAATTGTCAAAAGGATTATGGATCTTATCAACCAAAATGTTTAAGAATATTGTGATTATATTTTTGCTCATATCAGCCATTCTTACTGTGCACCCTGCTTTAAGTTTGTTGGGCATATGTTGAAGTATTACACCCACAGATGTGATCAATCTTACTCTTACACACACAGATACACACGATTGAGCGTTTAAAGGGGTTTGTCTCTGATGCAGGATGATTCTGAGATGTTTTACGAGGAATCGGAGTTCTCAGAGCTTCTGAGTGATCTGGAACATGTGAGGATCCTCTATAGAACCATATAATATTTCATAGGAACCAAGGTTTTACGATGCCTGCAGTAAACCCATTGTCCCGTGTCTTAGAAGCAGTTGTCATAATGCTCCAGCATATATGTCCCTATATGCCAGTAGGCTGAATTCAGGCATTTCTTTTAAGCATCTTGCTTAGATGATCGTACAACCCCAAAGAAGGCATGGAGGTAAATGCTTCTTTATGTGAATGTAGTTCCAGATTGCTGGTAGGTCAAGTACAAGCTTTGCAGTCTTTATGTGCTTTTGAAATTGAGCTGAAAAATGTTAACAGATACGATGTTTTGTCTGTTTATTGTGTTTTATGTATAAACATCATTAGTGTTGGGTTACGGTGCAAAGAAATTTGCTATAGTGTGTTTTGCTTTCTGTGATTATAGAATGACGAAGCATGGAAAAATTGTGAAAATACAGACTGGAATGTGTCTCGAATCAAGAAAGAACTATTTCTAATCACTATGGGCTATAGTAAACTATTAATATAGCCCGTTTTTGGAACCTGCCGTGTTTTCTCCCTTAGTTCAGTTTGTTTAGGCATACATGAACACCGTAAACGTGCTGTTACTAAAATAATCATTCTGACGTCACCTAAACGAGTCTCGATCTGATTGAAATCTTTGGGGTGGTTGCTTGTGGTGAGAAAGCAATACAACCCAACAAACCAAACTGTATAGTTATGCAAAATGTTACTTAAAAAGATGAAGAGGCGCTTTGTTGTTTTCAGCTGCAATAAGACACTACTGCTTTTAAGTAACATTTCCACATACTGCCCACCCCTATTCGTTATTGTTCTTTTCTATACTTACTATTATATGAATATTTAAATTGTCACAACCCATGCAATGTGACCAAGCAGTTGTCTAGGGAGAGTCGGCTGTGGTTCAGTGGTTGTCATTGAAGATGTTCTGTGTTTTTCCCTATGAAGACTCCCTAATGAATGAGTGGGAGGTTTTGAGTGTTTTTAGGAGAAATGTGTCCGTGCTGAATGCTTACTTTATTTGGAAATCAATGATCTTATTCTGAATGTACACTGCAACTCTGCCTAAAGCCATGCTGACACAGTAGTGTTACATTTATTTGATTGTGTCTGTGACTCAATGTGTCTGTTTTTGAGGGCATGATAGGAACAGTCGGGTTCAGTATATATAAAGGGCATGGCTTTGTGAATGGTTTTGTTATTGGCTGATTTGATGCTTGCCTTTCAGCTACAGGAAATGCACTAAGCCAGCCTTTGATTAGTCAGCATGATTGGCGTGTGTCTGCTGATGAATGTGCTGTTTCCTGCCCATGCTGACTCACTTTTTGTTCTCATCCCATCCCTTTCTTTCCCTTCAACCAATGTACCGTCATGCTCTTATCTTTCTCTTTCTCATACTGTTCATTCTCAAATCTTCCATCTTCCCCTTTCTACTCAAACTCTTCCATCCTTCTCTTTTATTGTTCTCTCGTAGCTGCAGCCTGTGGGTGAAGCTCGTTTGGCATCCACCTCTACCTCGGCCCTGAGATCCTCAACCGTTTCCACTGAACATGCTGGTGACATCCACCTGACCATGCCCAATGTATCTGGCCCTGCCTACTATGAGCAGACCCTCTCCCCACCTCACCACCCTCAACCTGCCCAAGAGATCCAGACACATCAGAGTCCAGATGTGTCCCCGGTGGCCCAAGGAGAAAAGCTGGTATTGAGCATGGGGAAGAGGAAGCTCCCCTCTCCAGAGAGCATGAAACAGACACCACATGCTCAACCAGCCAGAGACTGGGAGGAGCATAAAGTGCACAGTGAGGCTCTGGTGACCCCTCAAGACCTTTCAGAAACAGATGGAGAGCTCAAGTCAAAGGCAGCCATGTCAGGTAGAGAAATATGGATGATGTGTTTCTTTGTTTTCTAAGTGCCACCTCTTCTCCTAGACACATTTCTGTACTTCAAGGTAATGTTATTTAACTCTCTTTTAACTTTTGCCCTTTTCCTATTTGTTCCTATTTTTCCTTTAGTTAATATGGCAAGATGCTTTCTGTAAGAACAATGCACATTTACTGATATATAGTTAGACACATACAGTGATACATGTACAGGTTGGTAAAACATCATCCAATACATTTTACTATTAGGGGAAATAGATGGATGCAGTTGTAATAAAATTTTGCCTCACTGAGCAGCAAATCAGAATATTCGAATGATTTCTGAAGGATCATGTGACACTGAAGACTGGAGTAATGATGCTAAAAAAATCAGCTTTGAAATCACATTAATAAATTACATTTAAAAATATATTCAAATAGAAAGCAGTTATTTTAAATAGTAAAAAATATTCCACACTATTACTGCTTTTGCTGTATTTTGGATCAAATAAATGCAGACTTGGTGAGCAGAAGAGAATTATTTAAAAAAACATGAAAAAATCTTACGGTTCAAAAACTTTTGACTGGTAGTGTGTGTGTGTGTGTGTGTGTATATGTGTATATATATATATATATATATATATATATGTGTACTCAAAAGAGAGGTGAGCGTATGACATTTCCAAAATGACATCTCTGAATAATTTGTGTATTTTGTGATTTGATGATATGAAAGGAAATCAGCAGATTGTCATGTTTGGATTGTCCTTTGCATAGTAAAATGTGTCTAAAACTATAGATGAATATTGAAAACAGATATTTTTCTATCTCTGTATAAAGCAGGACATTGTAAAAATAGTCAAGTCACCTTTATTTATATAGTGTGTTATACAATACAGATTGTCAAAGCAGCTTTACAGTGTCTACCAGGAAAATAGTTTGTCAATAATGCAAGAGGACAAACTGACAAAATAAAGTCAGTTCATTGTTGATTCTGTGATGTCATCCAGTTCAGCTCTCTTACAATAGTGTTTGTGCAATCTAGAAATTAAGCATCCCCAACTAAGCAAGCCAGAGGTGACCGTGGCATGGAACCAAAACTCTATCTGTGACAGAAACCTTGGGAGAAAGCAGGCTCAGTTGGGGGGCCAGTTCTCCTCTGGCCAGACGAAACCAGCATGATGTGTTTTATTTCCAGGCTGCAACACAAGTCATATTGTGCAGAGGGCTCGTCTGGTTCCCGTGGTCTTGTCCCAGTGGCCGTCTAGTTGACGAGGTCTTTGCAGGGGATCTGTTTCTAGGGCTCATCTAGTTGGCATGGTCTCCGCTGACATTTAGGGCTGTAGAGGTCGTCTCTAGGTGCTGATCTACCATTTGATCTGGATATGGACTGTATCTGGGTGGCTACGGTGACCTTGGAATAAGAATGAAATGGACTAATATTAGTGTAGATACCATTCTTCTCACAATGTAACAAGTACATTGGGTGTAATGGGAAGTGTTCCCCGATTCCGGTTGACCTAATTAATGCAGCCTAACAATCCTTTAACGGATTTTAATTATAGAAATGTGATAGTGTACTATGTGTATGCCAGGTTAAAGAGATGGGTCTTTAATCTAGATTTTAACTGACAGAGTGTGTCTGCCTCCTGAACAACGCTAGGTACATTGTTCCAGAGTTTGGGCACTAAATAGGAAAAGGATCTGCTGCCCGCAGTTGTTTTTGATATTCTAGGTATTATCAAATGGCCAGAGTTTTGAGATCGCAGCGGATGTGAAGGTCTATAATGCGATATGAGCTCGCTCAAGTACTGAGGAGCTAAACCGTTCAGGTCTTTATAAGTAATTAGCAAGATTTTACAATGTATACAATTTTCAGTAGGGAGCCAGTGCAGAGTTGACAGAACCGGGGTAATATGGTCATACTTCCTGGTTTTAGTAAGAACTCTAGCTGCTGCATTTTGGACCAGCTGGAGTTTGTTTATTAAGCCCGCAGAACAACCACCCAAAAGAGCATTACAGTTATCTAACCTTGAGGTCATGAATGCATGAATTAACGTTTCTTCATTTAACATTGAGAGCATAGGTCATAATTTAGGTATATTTTTAAGATGGAAAAATGTGGTTTTATAGATGCTAAAAACATGGCTTTTAAAAGAAAGATTACTATAGCACACCTAGGTTCCTAACTGATGACCAAGAATTGACAGAGCAGCCATCAAGTGTTAGACAGTGTTCTAGATTATTACATGTGGAGGTTTTTGGTCCAATAATTAACAAGATAATAATAATTTTCAGAATTTAGCAGAAGGAAATTAGTAGTCAACCAGTTTTTCATATCAACTATGAATTCCTTTAGTTTTGCGAATTGGTATGTTTTGTTGGGTATCATCAGCATAACAGTGAAAGCTAACACCATGTTTCCTAATGATATCTCCCAAGGGTAACATGTAAAGCGTGAAAAGCAGCAGTCCTAGTACTGAGCCTTGTGCTACTCCATACTGTACTTGTGATCGATATGATACCTCTTCATTCACTGCTACGAAATTGATGATGGTCCGATAAGTAAGATTTGAACCATGCCAATGCAATTCCACTAATGCCAACATAATAACCATACTATGATATGGTCTAAATCCTGGCTGGAAATCCTCACAGATACCATTTTGCTCTAAGGAACATAGTTGTGAGGTTAATGCCTTTTCTAGTATCTTTGACAGAAATGAGAGATTTGAGATCGGTCTGTAATTAACGAATTCTCTAGGATCAAGTTGTGTTTTTAATGAGAGGCTTAAAAACAGCCAGCTTGAAGGATTTTGGGACATATCCTAATGACATAACGGATTAATAATATTCAGAAAATGATCTATGACTTCTGGAAGCACCTCTTTTGGTAGCTTAGATGGAATAGGGTCTAACATACATGTTGTTGATTTTGATGATTTGACAAGTTTATACAATCCTTCCTCTCCTATAGCAGAGAATGAGAGGAATTGTTCCTCAGGGGATCTATAATATATGGAGGTTTTTGGTCCAATAATTAACAAGATAATAATAATTTTCAGAATTTAGCAGAAGGAAATTAGTAGTCAACCAGTTTTTCATATCAACTATGAATTCCTTTAGTTTTGCGAATTGGTATGTTTTGTTGGGTATCATCAGCATAACAGTGAAAGCTAACACCATGTTTCCTAATGATATCTCCCAAGGGTAACATGTAAAGCGTGAAAAGCAGCAGTCCTAGTACTGAGCCTTGTGCTACTCCATACTGTACTTGTGATCGATATGATACCTCTTCATTCACTGCTACGAAATTGATGATGGTCCGATAAGTAAGATTTGAACCATGCCAATGCAATTCCACTAATGCCAACATAATAACCATACTATGATATGGTCTAAATCCTGGCTGGAAATCCTCACAGATACCATTTTGCTCTAAGGAACATAGTTGTGAGGTTAATGCCTTTTCTAGTATCTTTGACAGAAATGAGAGATTTGAGATCGGTCTGTAATTAACGAATTCTCTAGGATCAAGTTGTGTTTTTAATGAGAGGCTTAAAAACAGCCAGCTTGAAGGATTTTGGGACATATCCTAATGACATAACGGATTAATAATATTCAGAAAATGATCTATGACTTCTGGAAGCACCTCTTTTGGTAGCTTAGATGGAATAGGGTCTAACATACATGTTGTTGATTTTGATGATTTGACAAGTTTATACAATCCTTCCTCTCCTATAGCAGAGAATGAGAGGAATTGTTCCTCAGGGGATCTATAATATACTGTCTGATGCGATACTGTAGCTGATGGCTGCATGGTTAGAATTTTATCTCTAATAGTATTGATTTTGGAAGTAAAGAAGTTCATTAAGTCATTTCTTCTGTGCTGTTGGGAAATGTCTGCGCCTGTTGATGCTTTACTTTTCGTTAATTTAGCCACTGTATTAAATAAATGCCTGGGGTTGTGTCTGTTTCTTCTAAAACAGACAAATAGTAAGCTGATCTAGCAGTTTTTAGAGCTTTTCTGTAAGTAGAAGTACTTTCCAACCATGCAACATGAAATACCTCTAGTTTTGTTTAGTTTTTTCCACCTACGCTCCATTTTCCGGGGTGCTCTCATTAGGGCGCAAGTGTGCTCATGCTGTGACCATGTTGTAACTCAAACAGCATACTGTATAAGACTTCTTTTAAAAACATCCCCAAACGTTTGAATGGTGTATTTCTTTAAAAAGTGTCATTAATATTTTTAAATTAATTTAATTACTTTAAAATTGTGTCTTAGGTCTCTCAAATGGAATAAAATCATAACTGCCAAATCTCAAAATCACAACCTAAAAAAAAAACATGTGAAAGATAAGTTATATGTAATTTCTAAATGCTAATTCCAATTAATTATTATTTAAAATTACACCATGCACTGTGGAGGCTTTTGCCCAGTTAAATTTTTGCATCTTACCCAAAGGTTCTAATTTGATTGTTCCACAAAAAGAACAAAAAATACTGTGACCATGATGTGCATCTTACTTTCTTACTCTACAATTCACACAGTCATGTACTGTCTGTTTTATCAGAGATGGCTTGTTATGGTGGTTTCCTGCAGTGTCTGCTGTACATGTGTTCTGTGCTGATATCAGTGTGACTTTTAAAAAAGAGGTGTGGATAGGATATTATGTACGTCTGTTCTGTAGAGTCTTCCTGTTTTGTGTCTGTCATTCAGGCTGGTGGTTTTTAACTTTTCCCCATTTGAAAAGACAGAAAGATGTTTGAGTTACAACATGGTCACAGCATGAGCAACAAAGCTTGCCTTTATACTTAGAAACTGACACTCATTTCCTGTGTAGCACTTCTTACATATTCATCACAGTTTTACTATGTGTGTATTCACATGCTCAAGCGAGCATCAACTCTTGACGGGACTAAATGTGTGTGCTATGTTTGTATGTGTCTGGTGGCTCCGCCTGTCACTGAGCTGTTATTGATTGTATCACTGGGGCTGCTCTAACCCTTTCCTGTGTGTGTGTTTAACAGATCTTCCTGTGCACACAGCCACAGTACGTGCAGAGGCAGCTGTATCACAGGGCTCATCCTCTTTACAGAGCAGCTCTCTCGTACAGCACACGCACGCACAGACGCACACAGAGTCTGCCGGACACCTCTTGGAGGACAACAGGAGAGAAGAAGAGCAGGAGAGTGACTTTATAACAGAGGAGGGAGACAAGCTCTCAGACATCATGTCCGCCAGACAGATGTCCATCAAAGAGAGGTGAGTGTATGAAATCATGAAATATCCAGAATGACATCTTTGAAGTGTTTGTGTAGTTTGTGATGTGATGATATGAAAGGAAGTCAGCAGAATGTCAAATGTTTGTGTTTTCCTTTGCATATGAAAATTTTATAACTATAGATGTATATTGAAAACTGATATTTTTCTATCTCTGTTTTAAGCAGGACGTTGTAAATTGTGTAAAACAAGGGATGCCTTAGACTTTTCTGTGTGTGTGTGTTCTACTTTGACTATTTGAGGAAAGTAGGTTGCACTCTGTGTCTTTTGAATATATGTCAATTGAATAAGTCGCATTGTTCTTTCAATTTAGATTGAGAACTGGGAGAAACATTACATTAGAAATGGAAACATCAGATGCTCCAAGTCCTTATACAACATTTGTGACTATAAACTGGGTCATTGTTGATAGTAATGATGTTGCAGTAATGTCTCCATGCCATCTGACTGCATCCTTATGTTGTGGTCTGGCAGCAGGCACACAGATGAAGGAGGTCAGATATTAGAAGAAAAAAAAAACTAAATGAATGTTGCATATTCCAGTTCAGTGTAACTCTATATTGTGTATAACTCTGTTTATCTTTATTTGCATTGATTGGTTTATATTTAGTTTTGTCAGAGCTGTACTGCTGTGTCTGGTTTGAGATCAAAGTATTCTGTAACTGATGGGCATCTGTCTGCTGCAATAGGAAGCAAGCTGGTCAAATTGATTAATGACATAATGAAAACCACTCATCTGCATAAATATGTAACCACACTTGAAAAAAGTTAAATGTGTGTGAATGAGCATGAAAAATGCCTATTTGTTATTGTTGCTTTTTAACTTTTCCAGAGATAAATTTGCGATATAAATTTCATTTTTTTCATGCATGTTTAGTTACACAATCCCAGTCAAAAGTTTCAACAAACCAATTGTTTTTTAATAAACCATTTTTGAATGCACATAAACAGACATTTGGAAATTATGTAGGGACCAAAAAAATCTAAACTTAATCTGACATTTTAGCTGCTTTGAAGTAGGTGTAATTTGTCTAGAATATAGTACTGCACAACTTGGCAGAGAAATCCTTCTGGGTTGTTTTTCAGCAGTGTTGAAGGAGTTCCCATGCATGCTTGGCTCTTTTAGCTGCTTTTATTTCACTATCTGGTCCTTCTCACCCATTAAATGTTTTTGTGAAGAAATTTAAAAGTCTACACTATTATGAATTAGTAAATGCATCTACAAAATTAATTTCAAGCATTTAAAATTGTATATAAGATTTTTAGATCATTAAATCATTCATTTAAAGGGGTCCTATTATGCTTTTTCAACTTTAGTTAGTCTGTAATGTTGCTGTTTGAGCATAAAAAAGAGCTGCAAAGTTACAAAGCTCATGATGACACATGATTCTGTCCCACACAGGCTGGCTCTGTTGAAGAAGAGTGGAGAGGAAGACTGGAGGAACAGGATAAATAAAAAACAGGATGTGGTGAAGGTTGCTGTGTCTGAAAGACATGCCCAGCTATGGGAAGTGGAGCAGAGCTTCAAGAAGAAGGTAACCTCTGAACCTTGAACTGTTCCACCTGACTGTACAGGTCATAGGTCATGGTGCGTTGTCTAATTTCATATACAGTGTGTGTTCATCAGCTGTTGTGTTAGATTGATGAATATATATATTTTGTAACATCTTGTATTATCAGCTCAGGTTGATGCAGAGCAAATGTCATGCAACTTGTTCATTTTTGTGGTTTAGTAGTTCAGTTTGCATTTGTTGCATAGTTCAGCATTTCATCTTAGAATTGGCCTTTGTGCAGTTGAGTAACTCTAAACAGAGAAGGGTTTGTGCTATCCATTTTTTTCTCATCTTGTATCATTTCACTTTATTTTGTCTTCTCTGTTTGCATGTTTTTGTGGTGTGCATGGGTCACCTTTCAATTGTTTTTAAAATTGTATTTTATTTTGCTGATTTTTTTTTATTGTTTAAAGTAAATAAAATGCTTGCTCTGAGCAAACCTGTCTGCCATAGAGCCCGGCTCTACATTATTCTTATCAATAAACCGTTTCACTCAGATGTAGTACTCTTAGATCAGAATATGTTTTCACAGTAGTTAACTCAAGAACTCTAATCTGCACACGGGCTCTATGGCAGACAGGTTTGCGCAGAGCAAGCATTTTATTTACTTTAAACAGTGTAGTGTGATTGTTGGTCATGAATGGAAATGATCAAATTAGGCTGATAATTTATTGTGACTGACATAAAAAAAAACAAAGTAAAATTACGGCACAAATGTTAATCCTGGAGCAATAACAGGTGCTGTCTATGCTGTTGTGTTTTTACTAGGGTTAGTAGAGGTCATATGGTCATCATGAATGTGTACATTTTTGTAGCGAAGGGTTCTGGATTATTTGTATGTTTGATACAGTATGTTTTCTTAACCTGCATAATCTTTCTGCTAGTCCACGAATTTACTGCATGTGTTTTTTTTAATTATAATAATATAATTTATTACAATAAAACATGTTTCAAAAATGTGCATGCTTGATACTAATTCTCTAGAGCAGTGGGGGATGTGGTAAGGTTTCACATGCCTTTCTCTTTTTGGAATTATTTTGAAGACTGTTTCAGTCACTTCACTGCAGGGTTTTAATATCTTTGGTTGCATAAATGCTGTAATGTGATTTATTTATAACATCAGCATTGGAAATTTGCTATCATTAGAGCTCAAACTCAGCTGACGATCTGGTAGATCAGATTTAGCTATCACAATTTCTTTAAAAGATTAAAAGATCTCCTTTTCATCAGCATGAAAGTTGGCGTGAAATGAAAATTCATTCTTTTTTTTTTTGACCTTGTAATTTTTCATTAAAATATAACTCGATCTTCCAGCGATCTTGTGGTGATGTATGCAGATCTTCTTCAAGCATTTAGTCTACTTAACCCTTCCCTTTCTTACAATAAGCTGCAAGCTCGCATTCAGATCTGCCTCTATTCCATCAACAACTGACAAGTCCCGGCTCTACATTTTTCTTATCAATAAACCGTTTCACTCAGATGTAGTACTCTTAGATCAGAATACGTTTTCACAGTAGTTAACTATTACAATTAGTTAACTTCTAATATGAGTAGCATTTTAATAATATTGAGAATCGCAATCCTAGTTACTTTATTAATAGAATTAATACAGGTAGCATCTTCGGACTGCAAAATAAACATATTTATTCTTCACAGTAACCAGATTCAAGGTTAAGTTTAGTATCTGAGCTTTTAGTAGGGGATCATTTTTCCCGTTCATTTCACCCCTTTTTCTAGGATGATGGGCTGATGATAGATGACTTTGCCGTGTCTGATCAACTTTGGGTAAGGCTGTTAGCCATTAGCCACTGTGCTAACAGGCTTAGCACGGGTATTGCCACTGTACATGGGTTTTGTTTTTGTGTTTAATCCTTGTAATCATGGTGACGTCAGTGTGCTGTCATGGT
The DNA here is from genome assembly GCF_001515625.1 of Sinocyclocheilus rhinocerous. Lineage (NCBI taxonomy): Eukaryota > Metazoa > Chordata > Actinopteri > Cypriniformes > Cyprinidae > Sinocyclocheilus > Sinocyclocheilus rhinocerous. The sequence goes on from NW_015629505.1 coordinate 905,297, forward strand.
GTTTCGGAACTTGTTGTCAACTCCGGATTACCCAGATGCTTGTGGTGGTGATTTTATTTGCTTGTTCCTCTCACATTGCTACCATGGTGACGGTATGAGTTCTGCAATGTCAAAAAAAAATTTCTATTATATTTTATCAGCCATTGTGGTGGTTTTTTTTTTTTTCATTTACCCAATGGTGATTTCACTGTTATGGTGTGATATTATTTGTCTTGTTCAACCACTCTTATAGATAGGCTAAAGGCTTTGTTAGCTTTAGTCCTAAATTTAACAGACTTTTAGTTTTTTTAGTCTATTGATCTGCCTCCTCAGGGACAGTGTCAATTAATGACAATGATGAGCCTGTGAATATGTGATTTATTTACAGTACTGTATCTGCCCACTAATTTCATTTGAGGCGAGTACTTTCCATTGGGGTTTCTCTTGAAGCTGCTTGATTGACAGCAGATAGTTTGATTTCAGCATCATCAGATTCAGGGTGGTTGTACAAGGCTGGTAATTGTGTGTGTTGTACTCTAGATTTGACCATAGCATTCTAGCAAATTACTATGATGTTTTGTCTAGAGGTCATGTGGTTATTTAGAGGTGACCTTTTGTCTAAGACTAGACCAGTATAACCTGCCTGCTGTCTGTCCCTGGACTTCCTCTTCATTCCCTTCTGCCTTGTCATGTGTCTCTCCATCTTTTGTCTTGCTTCCCCTCTCTGTCCTGTCTGTAGGATCCTGTCTTTTCCTCCTCCTTTTCGTGTGCCTCTGAACCACTGGATCAAATAGCAGTCCTCCCCAAGGTGAGCAAGAACACCCAATGTAAACTTTCCTCCTCATTCCGCCCTCCGATACTGACTGCCGGCCTCTCCTCTTGACCACTAATATTTTTCTCTTTTTTTTCTCCATTTTTAATTTCTACGCCATACTAAACCCTGTTAAATTTATGGTTAAAAAAAAACACGTCAGACCAGAAGTGCACAATACAAAATACAGGGACATTGTTTCAAGGATGGTATTTCATTGTCTGTATATTTTACCTGTAACGTAAAATAATGTACATAAATGGAAACAAAACAAAAAGAAGAAATATGATTATTACATAAATAACAACTGGCTTCTGGGAACATCCTTTTACTTTTTTTTTCTTACAAGTAAACAATTGTAACTGCTTCACTGAATATTTTATATTATGTATAGTGTATATATATATATATATATATATATATATATATATATACACACACAGTGTATATATAATATATATATTTCCATATTTGGTATGGTAACTTACATTTAACAAAATAGTTTTTTTTATCACTCATTTTAAAATTCTCTTTTATTAATTTTTAAGACTTTTAGTATTTCTTGAAGTCTAAGAAATTACATTCATGTATTTCTTGTATTAATTTGATGAGCACTCTCGACTGCTTTGTTCTTGTCTTCTTGACAATTTCTTGTCTTCTACCATAAAGTAACTCCTAGAAAACTCTTGATCTTTAAATAACTTTGTATGTAACTTTTTATACATTTTATATACTTCACTTAAAGCTTAAAACCTTTAGGCCTGTATATTAAAATCTTTCTACCATCTTCATTATCTTAACCAACTGATAGGATACATACAAGCCTATATAATTCTAAGACAACAATGTTTGACTATAAAACTAAACAAGGAGTAAAAGGTCAGCGGTGCGGTGAAGAATCACCTTCCTATGTCTATTAATAGGAGCCTCTTTAGTCTAGGATGCATCCCCTCACCTTTTATCCTTTCTTTCCATTCTTTTCTCATCCCTCTTTCTTCCCATCTGTCTTCCTGCTCTTCCCTCTGTGTGAAGGCTACCCCCCTGCCCGTGCAGGTGGATGAGCGTCACCCCTGGAGACGGAAGGTGCCTCTCACCCCCAAACACACATCCACTATTCCTCCATAACACAACAATAAGACTTGCTGTAAAGTATGTAAACGTATGTATGTAAAGTGTTTTTGTGGTGTTGTCTTTTTTTGGAGTCAATAACTAGCTAGTTTGACAACATATAAATATTCAGTGTATTTGAGATGCTTTTGATTTGGTTTGCTTCCAGGTTAAAGTTAGGAAAATGGAGGCTAAGTGTGTATACTTAAAGTTATTTTTATATTTCACAATTTTATTTGAGTTTTTTTCATGGCTAAATCTTTTATGAGAGGTGTTGTTTCTCTCACTACTTTTACAATCATAATGATTATCAACAAAGCATCACTTTTAGATTAAAATGATTAAAAAGATATTTAAATTAAAGTGTGAGAATGTGTTTCACACTGACAGTGATGTAAATGCTTAATTGTTTTCTCCTTTGTCATCTCAGAGGATGGGAATTGAGGTGGTGGAGAGTCAGCAGATTGAGCGAAACGAGATGTCTATTCAGGAACGCAAACAGCTCATCACCGCACAAGAGGATGCCTGGAAGGTCAAAGGTTACAGAGCATTCAATGACTCCACTCAGTTTACAGTGGCTGGCCGTATGGTTAAAAAAGGTCAGTAAAAATGCACATATTGCTTCACAGCAGTGACACAGATTGAGACGTTTTAATGTATTTTTGTACTAAGTGGACAAAACATATAGTTTTGATACATAGTTAGAATACAGTTTTGCTTTTTTTTTAACAGTGTGAAATTGTCTCCTCTGTTTTTTTTCTCTCCAGGTCTGGCAGCCCCCTCTTTTCTCACAAATCCAGTGTTGTCCCCTCTGTCCTCTAAAAATAAGAATACCTCCCATACCATCTCAAAGCCACACGAGGTTAGTGTAATTAACCTGTAGTCTGAGTTAACCTCAGAGATGTTACATTTTCTCCTATAACAACTTAATATTTTATTCAGGTTATTCTTAATGTATGTTTTGTATGTAATGTACATTTCTTAGTTTCAGGACTTCAAGAGGCCACAATTGCAGTCACAGAGAAGTCTGTTAAAGAGGTCATGACTGTAGATGATGAGATTTTCGATAAGTTTTATCGACACTCAGAGGATATGGCCAAGATCACTAGCAGGGTGGAAATCAACGACGATTTTGATGCCATTTTTGGAGGGCAGCTGTCCAGGTAAAGCAAGAAGAAATATTGTCTAGCGATTTGTGCTACGAGTGACTAGAGTTGTCTCTGTACAACCAGCCATATTTTGTGTGATAGAATATTAATTGTTTATTTACAGAATGACAACTAAACAAGGCTGAAAGCCCCGTTTTTTTTTTTTTTAGGTTGACCTCAGACATGGTGCAGCACAAGCGTGCAGTGCGGCCCACCAGAAACGTTCAGTCATCCAAAAACCCCCTGAAAATGCTGGCCGTTCGGGAGGATATCAGACATGAGTACACAGAACAGAGACTGAATATCGGCCTTTTGGAGAGCAAGAGGATGAAACAGGAAAAGAGTGAGTTATTGAGAAAGGGTGTAGAATTGGACTAGTCAGCTCATGAACCCGTTTTCTTTAAGTATGCACATTTTTTTTATACGGTTGGAACCGTATTTCAGTCAGCCAGTTTGTGTGACAAACAGCAATTTTTAACTAAACATCTTTTTCTGCAAAAAAATCTGCACAAGGATTCAGGTGACTCATTAAATCATTTTTGAATCTCTTGCCTTAAACAAACCACCCAAACCACTCCAAATGTAAGAGTGAGGACAGTGTAGCGCAGGGCTGCCCAAACTCGGTCCTGGAGGGCCGGTGTCCTGCAGAATTAAGCTCCAACTTGCCTCAACACACCTGACTGGAAGTTTCTATGCCTAGTAAGAGCTTGATTAGCTGGTTCAGGTGTGTTTAATTAGGGTTGGAGCTAAACTCTGCAGGACACCGGCTCTCCAGGACCGAGTTTGGACAGCCCTGGTGTAGCGGAATACAATGAAACAATTGTTTTGAGTTACTGTCTTTCTCTTAAAAGTTAAGAGTTCATACTCTTGCTGTCTCTCTCGTTGTTCTTTTCCTCTCTTTCATAGTGAATAAGAACAGCGGTTTCTCTGAGGTTGCTCTTGCTGGATTGGCCAGTAAGGAAAACTTCAGCAGTGTGAGTCTGCGAAGTGTGATTGCATCTGAGCAGGGTTCCAACAACAGTGCCATGCCCTATAAAAAGCTCATGCTCATTCAGGTCAAAGGTGAGTGACAATGACAACAGCTGTGATGCACAATATTTCAGCTCAATGAAAGGGGGGAGGGCTCCTTTTACAGATGGCTCTGCTGGTCAACAATATTCATCATCCATTCTGACCTTGTTTGGGCACAGCTTTATTCTCAACTATGTTTCATATGAAGATTAATGGTCTCTGATTAGCACCTAGCCATATAGAGTATGCTGTATCTGTGTGTTTCTGTAGAGACATTATTTACTTGGCAGTGAGACAGCCATGAAAGATGCTGTTTACTTAAAAGTAGGAGGGAGAACCCGTCTTGCATGAGACCTGCTGCTTTTGTTATGGGGACAGCTTGTTGTAGGATGTAGAAGGGCTGTGGATATCAATTCCTCATAAGGCATCCCTCTCAATCTAAACCTACGTGCATGTTCCCAAAACAGCATTCTACCCTTAATAAAAACAGAGAGAAAGAAACCAGATAGGCTTAATGAAGAGGACAACACATCAGCAGTCCAACAACAACAACATATTATGGCCAGCTGTAGTAATGTTCTCTTGTGCCAGACGTTTGTGCTGATTTGAACTGTTTTCGGTGCACATTTTATGAAAGTAGTACAATATAACATTTCGTTGTAATGTATTATATCATAACATAGGTGTCTTTTTAGTTTAAAATTCAACCAAGATAAAGCTGTACAGTCAAAGCAAATCACTTGGTGTTTTTGCTCCTGACATCAGGGGGTTCAGCATGTGACTCACATTGATATTGTCCCAATTTCTCTGTGCATTTTAATCAGGTCGACGACATGTACAGACCAGACTGGTTGAGCCCAGAGCTTCTTCCTTGAACAGTGGTGACTGTTTCCTTTTGATCGCACCCCATCATTGCTTCATCTGGATTGGAGAATTTGCAAATGTTATCGAGAAGGCCAAAGTGAGTGTGTCCTGCTACGTGTACCAATAAACACACATCACACTATCACTTTAGCTCTGTTTAATATCCAGCTGTTAGCAGTGTTGTTATTGTTAATTAAAACTAATAAAATTTAAACTTAATTAAAATGTAAACTAAAGTTAAAATGAAAATTGAAAATAAAATAAAATAAAAGTTCATTCAGAATTTTAATAAAGACTGTAATACTACAAAAAATTATACTAAAATAACACTGGCTGTTCAGTGCAGGATGTCAGTATTAGTCACTTATATAAAAAGTATGTACTTTTGGTTCTTAGGATTTTGTTACAGTTAAATCTGTCATATCCTGTACTCAGCCGTGGTGTTTTCAGTACTATTCATATGTTGGTGAGTCCCCCACGTGCAGGAAGTAAACAGAATTAACCACAAAGGAAATGTCATATTGTTGTACAGGAAGCAGGAGGTGAATTGTAAAAGCTTCTGTCTCTCTCTTACACACAACTTTCTATTATTGTTTAATCCAGACTGCAGGTCATTGAACTCTGAGTTTGACTTTTTTTTATTTTTTTTTATTGAATAATTAAGTGATCATATGTGTATTTCTGTACATGGGATCAGAGTGAGGGGAACATAGTGTTGTGTTGTGTTGTTATGTTAATCTGTATTTGTGGTGCAAATAAAAAGAGTAAAACGAGTTTGTATCTTCAATCATGCAGGCTGCAGAGTTAGCTACATTCATTCAGACCAAGCATGACCTGGGATGCAGAGCCTCGTATGTGCAGACCATCGAGGAAGGTGCCAACACTCACACTCATGCCGCCAAAGAGTTTTGGAAGATCCTTGGTGGCCAAGCCAGTTATCAAGGTAAGCTAATCTGTAATTCCTTCTGTTGAAGGAAGAGTGTTTAAACATCTGTATTTTTGTACTCAAGCATAAGGCATGCTGATGTTAGAGCAGTTTAATGACCTTGACGTACCACAGTCCCTGTAAATATTGCCCTCTATACCCTACAGCTGCTGGCACTCCAGAAGAAGATGAGTTCTATGAGAGTGCCGTTGTAGAAACCAACTGCATCTACAGGCTCATGGAGGATAAACTTGTTCCTGAAGATGACTTCTGGGGTCGAGTCCCTTGCTGCTCCATGCTTAAGCCTAAAGAAGTACTTGAAAATACTACATATTTAATATTAGGGATGGTTTCATTAAATTTTTACCATTCATTCATTCTAACTAACTAGTAATATATTTTATTCATTTTATAAGCTACAGTCTACAAGTTTGCATGTGTGAAGTAGGAAAAAAAAAAGTTTTAGTGAGTCATAGTCATTTTTCGTACAATATTTAAAAAAAAAAAAAAAAACCTGACTTTATTCTCGTTTAAATATCAGCCTACTCAGGCCAATACTTAACAATTAAATTTAAATAAATTCAGTTCAGTTCAATTCATTTAAATTATTATGAATATATTGTGCATCTCTGCTAAACACTCTATATTAAATAAAATAAACTAAAGTAAGGCAAGGCAAATACAAGTTTAAGCCAACTTTTTATTCTTGTTGGACATCTAGGTGCTGGTGCTTGATTTTGGTAGCGAGATCTACGTATGGCATGGTAAGGAGGTGACGCTGGCACAGAGAAAAGTGGCTTTTCAGCTGGCAAAGCACTTGTGGAATGGCACCTTTGACTACACCAACTGTGATATTAATCCTCTGGACCCTGGAGAGTGCAACGACCTTATACCCAGGTACAAATCAGAGCTGAGTATGTTTGGCTCTGCTGTTCCATCATAGATCAAGTTTTGGCACTTGTGACCTTTTAAAGCTCATTCACAGAGGCCTTTCAGGTCAGAAGTGTTCTACTGTTGCTTAACTCACTACACCTGTCAAAACAGTAGCATAGTATCTCAGTGTTCATAAACAGACTCGGGTTGCCAGCAGAATTTCTGAGAGCTGATGCGTCTCTCCTAAAATAAATGACTTCTGTGTTCACATCTCATGGTTTTGTTTTGTTCTGTTCTTATGAAGTTATATCATTATATACAGACATTATATACAGATTTGTATAAAATGTGTATGAAATTAAAACAATTATTGTCTTTTCTGAATCTGTTATTCATAGGAAAGGCCAGGGACGACCAGACTGGGCTGTGTTTGGCAGGTTAACGCAGCACAATGAGACTATTCTTTTTAAAGAAAAGTTTTTGGATTGGAGTGACACCAAGAAATCCACTAAGAATGGTGACTCGCATATTGTTGAAAACAAGGTAGACTCTCACAAAATAAGTTACTAAATTAGAATTAGATACTTCAGAATAAATCTAAAATGTTGCAAAACGTGAAATAAAATTGGATGGTTAATTTATTTAGGAGCATCGGGGTGGGGAATGTCGGCCGTACAATGCATCACTGATGTTGATGACAGTATGGACGCCAGTCAAGACCGTTCTGGATGGGCTCGATGTTGGACGAGGTTATGGATTGGTGGAAGGTGACGAGGGGCGTAATTTTGAGATCAGCACCTTGTCTGTTGATGTCTGGCACATTCTAGAGTTTGACTACAGGTAGGATGGATCATTTATTTAAGACTATTAAATTAATGGGATTTCATATACAAACACTCTCTTTCTTGCTTTTTCTAGTCATCTACCCAAACAGAGCATTGGTCAGTTCCATGAAGGGGACACATACGTGGTCAAATGGAAGTACATGATCAGCACAGCAGGTGAGTTGTATTTTGGAGGTGTGCATAGTATGCATGTTGTTTTTGTCAACTAAAATATGTAAAGGATAATGCACAGCTAGCCATGGTCATTCGCCAGCACTGACAAGTTTAAGCTGTTAGGGATGTTTGATGTTGGTGTGTGTTGGAACTACCTGTGGATTAAATGGTTTTAATGCATACCTGCCAGCCAATCAGAATCGAGTATTCAAGGCAAGGCAAGTTTATTTATATAGCACATTTCATACACAATGGTAATTCAAAGTGCTTTACATAAAAGGAATTAAAATAATCATAAAAAAAAAAAAAAAATAGAATAGAAAAAGATTATACATAAAATAGTGCAATCAGTTCGGACGTAGCACAGTGCTCATTCTCTAAATGCACATCTAAACATATGAGTTTTGAGTCTGGATTTAAATGTGGCTAATGTTTTAGCACATCTGATCTCTTCTGGAAGCTGATTCCAACTGCGGGCGGCATAATAACTAAAAGCAGACTCCCCTTGTTTTGGGTGAGAGGGAGTCAATGGGGCTGTAGTCATTTGGAGATAAGGCTAGGTAAATCTGGGTATCATCTGCATAGCTGTGATAGGCGATTTGGTTCTTTCTCATTATTTGACTTAGTGGGAGCATATACAGGCTAAACAAGAGCGGTGCAAGAATTGAGCCTTGTGGGACTCCGCATGTCATGGACGTGCACTTAGACTTATGCTCTCCTATACTCACATAATAATCTCTCCCTTCTAAGTATGACCTGAACCAGTTGAGTACCATCCCAGAAAACCCGACCCAGTTTTCCAGACTCTAGAAGTATGTTATGATTAACAGTGTCAAACGCAGCACTGAGATCTAGTAGTACCAGCACTGATATTTTGCCAGAATCAGAATTTAAGCGAATATCATTTATTATCTTTATGAGTGCTGTCTCTGTGCTGTGATGCGGTCGGAAACCAGATTGAAAATTGTCCAGGTATCCATTTGAGTTTAAGTAGTAGTTAAGCTGATTAAAAACAACCTTTTCAATAATCTTGCCTATAAAAGGTAAATTTGATATTGGTCTGTAGTTACTCAATATGGTGTATCAAGATTGCTCTTTTTCAGACAGACCATTGTATAAAATTTAATTTAAATTAAACCTTCTCTTCTGCTCTCATATGTTAACTTTGTGAAACCACAAGACCATGATCCAAAACTCTCTGCTTTTTTGAACAGTTGGCAAGAGACTGCATTCAGAACGGATCATCGGTCCAGGGAAGGAGAAATGCTGTTATTTCTTCTGGCAGGGTCGTAACTCCACTGTGAGTGAGAAGGGAACCTCAGCACTGATGACTGTAGAGCTGGATGAGGAGAGGGGTGCTCAGGTACCCACTATGGTTCTATGGATCATCTTTTTAAAACTCATTTTTAGGATGTTCTTAAGCCTTTTCTGCACTGCTGTTTAAAAGTTTGGGGTCTGTAAGAATTTTTTTTCTCTCTCTAATGCTCACCAAAGCTGCATTTATTTGATCAAAAATAGAGTGAAACGGTAATATTGTAAAATATTTTTTAATTTAAAATAACTTTTCTATTTAAATATATTTTAAGTTGTAATTTATTTCTGTGATGGCAAAGCTGAATTTTCAGCAGCCATTACTTCAGTCTCCAGTGTCACATGATCCTTCAAGAATTATTCTGATATGCTGGCTTAATGCTGAAGGAACATTTCTTATCAATGTTGAAAAAAGTTGTGATGCTTAATATTTTTAATATGTTTTTCAATATTTTGTAATGAATAGAAAGTTCAAAACAACAGCATTCATTTGAAATAGAAATCTTTTGCAAAAACAAGTCGGTTCAACATGATGCTTGTTATGCAGGTCCAGGTACAGCAGGGAAAGGAGCCTCCTTGTTTCTTACAGTGCTTCAATGGAGGAATGATTGTTCATGCTGGAAAGAGAGAAGAGGAGGAAGAAAATGTGCAAAGTAATCTTTTTTGCTAACTTTACCACACAGTTTGTATTTTACATATTTTTTCCTTAACCTTTTTAGGTTAGTTAAATAGTTAAATCAAATTATATACATCATGAAAATCATATTTTTAACAGACTACTTCATATGGACTTGACTCGATTTCCTTTATTGTGCAGATGACTGGAGTTTATACTGTGTGAGAGGAGAGAAACCCATAGAGGGCCATCTGCTAGAGGTGGTGTGCCACTGCAGCAGCTTACGGTCTCGCACCTCTATGATCCTCCTGAGCATCCCAAAAGCCAGCATGTACCTGTGGCACGGCTGCAAAGCACAGATGCACACACGTGATGTGGGTCGTACCGCTGCCAACAAAATCAAAGAGCAGTAAGTCAACTCACACACAAACAAACCAACAGCACTTCATTGCAAAAAGATTGTAGACCCCTGACGACTCTCCGGTATACAGGTGTCCTCTTGAGGCGGGGCTTCACAGCAGCAGTAAGGTGTCCATTCAAGAGTGTGATGAGGGAGCTGAACCACAGGGCTTCTGGGAGGCCTTGGGAAGGAGAGATCGAAAGGCGTATGACTGCATGCTACAGGGTGAGCAGAGAAGCGTCCGTCTGTGTGTTTGGATGCTGACGTGAAGGTGATTTACAGGTTTCCTGCGGGTCCTTAAAAAGTCTTAAATTCTGTTTGATCAATTTAAGGTCATAAAAAGTCTTAAATATATTAATAGTACAACAAATGTTTTAAGAAATTGTTCACCCAAAAATGAAAATTCTGTCATTTACTTACTCTCAAGTTAGAACTATGGGGTGAACTGCACTTGAGTGAACTATTCCTTTAATTATCATTAGCAAAATCCAGCATTGATCAACCTCTAGTTCGTATGTACTGATATATTAGTACATAAACCAAGTTTAATACATATGTACTGTATATATTAAATAAAACATACCTTGGGTATTTTAAACTTGCAGTTACACTGTTTTGCGGTTGAATGTATGGCTGTTTACATTAAAGATATGTGATTTATTTTGAGATTGTTTAGATTTGCTCTGAATGGACACGTGGCATCATTTTTATTTGTACATGTCTTAGAAAGATACTGTGGATTTATGTGTTTTTTTTGTGTGTTTCTCAGATCCGGGAAAGTTCAACTTCACTCCCCGGCTGTTCCAGTTAAGCAGCACTTCAGGAGAGTTTGTGGCAATGGAGTTTGTGTATTCATCCAGGGAACCAAATTTGGTCAATTCGATGCCTTTCCTACAGGAGGATTTGTATACAGCTACTCAGCCAGGTGCTTGACATATTCATGTTCATTAAACAGCGTTAAGAGTGCTCTCTGATGTAACTTGTACTGTTAGGTATTCTGGGTGGGTGTCAGTTTCAATTTAATTAGGCTTTTCTACAGTCATTGCATGCATAATGTATTAAGGAAATTTGATTCTTCACACTCATTGAAAAATCATGAGGTTTGTCTGTGGCAGTATCATGATGTCACTACTTGTGTTTGATTGTCTTTTAGCCCTGTTTTTGGTGGATAATCACCATGAAGTGTACCTGTGGCAGGGCTGGTGGCCTCAGGATAGTGAGAGCACGGGCTCAGCTCGTATACGATGGGACTCTGACAGGAAGTGTGCCATGGAAACTGTGCTCCAGTATAGCAAAGGTGACACGCCAGTCTTTAATGATGTTGTTGGGAAAGAAACAAGAATGATATTGTGTAATAAAGCATGATATGTTGACTTTATAGCAGATGCCCATTTAAACTATCTAGAGGTGGGGGAAATGACAACAATAAGATTTTGATTGAAAATGACTAATATTGTTGTAAAAATGTTGGTTGCTGATAAATTTTCAACCACAGCACAGAATCATCACAATACAGTAAAGAAATCGGAGATATTTGATTTGAAATTACTTCATATTAAAACCCTTTTGCCCGGTTTCACGGACAAGTCTTAAGCCTAGTGCAAAACTACAATGCATGTTTGAGCTGTCTTAACTGAAAACAACTTGCTCTGACAAATCTTAAAATGTCACTTCCATTGATTTGTATCAAGGTGCACGCAGTAATGTTTTTTCTAAGGCACATTTAAAAAAATAAATGTCCTAATTGAACTAAGGCCTAATCCTTGCTTAATCTAAACCCTGTCTGTGAAACCAGGCCTATATTTCTCAACATCATTGTTTAAATGAGTGCTAATTAATTTTGGAAAATGTTAAACTCGCACCATACTCTGTGACAACTGGTTGTTTTTCACTTAGCGTATGTTTTGTTGATGCTTTTTAAGAATTGTACAGTTTGACATAGAACAAAACCAACCATTGTCTAAATCCCTTAATATATATTTGTAAAATTAATTAATTTATTTATTTTTGGACTTTTTTCACCTGCGACACCTGATCATATTTTCATAATACTTTTTGAGAGTTGCTTACTCTCCCTTGGAACAAAACCAACCAATATCGAAATCTCTTGAAGGGTCATGAAACACCAAACTACTTTTTGTGTAGAGGTATTTGTGTTGCACATCATAGAAGACAATGTTTGCATCCATTAATTTTAATTGTTGGAGAAAACTGGTCAATTTAGAGTTTTTTTGCGCTATTTTTGTCTTCCGGTGTTTAAAATCTACATCGTGTTGATGTCACAGTTTGTGACGTGGCAAAGGGCTATAGTACTTTGATGACGTGTCGGTTTCTCATAATTATTCATGAGACTGCATGCTCTTATCCAATGAAAAGATGCTTCACTAAATTATTCAAAACAGCATGGGTTCAGTCTGTGAGATTGCATACATTAACTGAGAGAAACGTTCATGGATCGAAAGAGTGTTTTTGCTTTGTAAGAGTTTGGCACAAACACTATTCATTCACTTAGTGAGTGTAACCAGTTTTTACAGCTCCTTGATGCAACCAATCAAAAGGCTTATATAAACACTGCAAAATAAGCCTTAAAAGTTATTAGAGGTGCAACAGTGTGTTCATATATATGTTTTCGATGCAGAGTGCAAATGCAAATGGCTGTACATTTATTTGTGTATTTAACTCAATGGGGGCAAGATGAAACCATCTGAAACCGAAGTTGTCTGTTTTGTCTGTCTCCCCTCTTCCCCATCCACTGTGGTGAGAACTAACCGGTACTGAAACAGGGGGTTTAATGACCCTATTATAGAACAATACCGGGCAATATTTAAATCCTAAATTAAATCTGTTCACCATATTAAACGATCATATCTCTTCACAAGACTTCACAAAACTGCTCGATTCATATGGATTCATGTTATGATGGATATCATGTCACAATAAAAATATCTTAATTTGTGGTTCAAAGATTAACCAAAGTGATACAGGTTGACAAGTATGACTCTGAAAAGCAGCTTTGAAATTATGTGTATTGTAAAAAGAGTTATACTTGACTTAGATAAAGTAAATAAATTTGACTTGACTTAATATCATTTTGAAATGAAATTCTCATGGGCGTGTATATATGCATGTTCTTATAACACACAAATCTGTGCTCATGGGGATGCAAGTTCAAATCTGGGCTGTATTGTATAATTTTTATTTTTTATTATTTTATTGTAATAAAATGACTATTAAATAAAACAATTAAAAATTCATACAATAACATGGCTTTGCTTTTGTTTTTAGAAAAAAATGAGAAAAAAACTCCAAAATCATACCTGATCCATGCAGGACTTGAGCCTCTTACATTCACTAATATGTTTCCCGGCTGGGAACACAGAGAGGATATTGCTGAGATCACAGAGAAGGTGAGAGAGAAAGTTTAATGCACATACCAAGTTTGTTTTGTTGTTAGAATGGTTTAAAGATGTTGTTGTTTTCTGTGATTATAGGAGGCTGAAGTATGTAATCAGATCATTCTTGTTGAAGACGTATTGACTAGACTCTGCAAGACCGCTTACCCACTCGCTGATCTTCAAGCCCGTCCACTACCAGAAGGTGTTGACCCTCTACGTCTTGAGATCTACCTTTCAGATGAGGACTTTGAGGTAAGAAAAATCACATTAACATTGAGGTTTCAAAAGATTACTCGGATAATTGTTACAGTAGTGTTTAAGTTTCATTAGTTGTGCAAAAAAGCCTAACTTTATAATTATGGACGATTTAAAGTATTGCATGATTTTGAGACGTTGGACAGGAATATTACTGAAGTATATCTGTTCTGTAACATCTGTCTGCCTGAATGTGCTCATATGTTCCGTCTTTTAAGTACTATCTACTTTTATTTAGCCTTTTTTCCCCTTCATCTCTTTCATGTTTCTACTTCTGCTCCCACTATGTCATCTTAAAGCGGCCTCTCTTAACCTGTCTCTCCCTGCATCTTTCTGCTTTTCCCTTTTTTGCTGGTGTAGTCTTGCGTCTGATGAGGTTAATTTTTCCCTTCACATGCCAGGGTGTAGGGACTTCTGGGAAGGTGAGTTTTGTTTCATGAGGAACACTGGTGTTTTCCCACTAATGCCGCATCCTCACTGTGTGAACTGCATCACCATGTGCTTGTGTCTCACATGCCTTGGCACAAACCGCCTTGTATCTAGCAGCGTGTGGGTCACTGTTCACCACTATCTCACTGATACTCTAGGTCTCACATGTAGGGTTGAATTTTTCTTGGATATACACTATTATTCAAAAGTTTGGGGTCATTAAAATAGTTTTTTTTTTTTTTTTTTTAAGAATATTATTTTATTTCAAAAACATAAGAAATCGTACTAACCCCAAACTGTTGAATGGTAGTCTTCTTTAATTGAGGCATGTGCTAATAGTAAAATTCCAATAATCCAGTAATTATTTTCACGTTATGGTCAATAACCAATAAGTGGCTGATAAAAATGTTATGCCATTTTTATCTAAAAACAAAACAAAAAACTCAATCTTTTTAAATGCTTCATGTGAATTTTGGCATCACAACATGTACAGTATAAAAAAAAATTTATATTCATTTTGACTAGATTCAACAGTATTTTTAAAATATTGTTTTTATTGACTTTGAGTGATAGATGATGGAAAAGGTAATTTAAATGTAAAAATGGGAGAAATTAAATATTCAACATTGACTGAGGCCTATAAATTAAAAACAAAAACAAAAAAATCTAATATCAGCTAAAAGCAGATATGGTACAGATAAACTGTGCATCCCTAATTTAAATACTTTGTACTTTAATATTATTTACATTTTTGGATTGATGAATGGCAATGACCAATATCCTACAGCTCTTGTGTTTGTGTGTGTGATCATTCATCCAATTGTGTTCAGCACCTCAGAGTCCTGAGTATGATGAACACTTCTATGTCATCTGCATGCACTTTTAAATCCTTATACTTAAAATTATATATATGTGTGCATGTTCTCCACAGAAAGCATTGGAAATGACAAGAAGTGAGTATGAGGCACTGCCAGGATGGAAGCAAGTGAATGTGAAGAAAGCCAAAGGACTGTTTTAAAGGGACTAGTGAACGCAAGTGAAGATCTACCTGTGTCAACCCACACAGGGAGGTGAAAAGGAGCTGGAGGAAGAAGAAAAGACACAGATGGGCAGGGGTTCAGCAGCCTCCTGTAGCACATTTTTCTCCCATTTTCTCCTTTTTTGTTTTTATCAGTGAATTAGCAAGATTTGTTTTTTTTTTAATTTGTTGTTGAATGTTTTGAGTGCTCCCCGGCATCTTTTCCTCCCATTGTTCTGCATTGCTGTGTCCACATGAAGCCAGTCACCGTCCAACATGCACAAGGCAGCCCTCATGCACTGCCCAGCTTTATATAAAGACCTAATAAATAAAAATGCCTTTTAGTTATTATCTAATTGTAAGAAAGCTCAAAAGAGCTCTTTATGTAAGTATGTTCATACCTGCTCTCATAAATGGCCTCAAGATGTGTTTAAACCTTCCAGATAGATGCTTGAACCTTAGAACCCTATATATGTGTCTGTGTGTGCATGGGAGAGTGTTTGAGAATCCATACAGTGTGTGTGTGTGTCTCTTCAAACAAGATTGAATGAAACTGTGGAATAAGAGAAAATCTCTTTCTATTCTGCATTGTATAGTGCCTTGCCTTCATGTACAGTTTATATAAAGACAGATGCTAGTCTGCATTTTGAAGACATATTTGTGATATAAATAAATAATGGTGCAAATAAACACTGAATAATGTAGATAATGACAATTTTGTCTGGTGCTTTGTTCTCAAATCAGTTTTGATCATACATTTTGAAATCAAACTCATAAAATCACGATTAAACTTTATTTTTGGAGGTTTTAGCATTATGCATATATGATTTTGATTTTGGCGTGTTGTTTGACATGATGCGTCTCAACTGGCATACTATTCGTCCTAAATAGTATTCGAAATTAGACTTGGTGTGTCCCAAACCGTGGAATGTTGAAATGAGTGTCTTAAAGGTTCCTGGTTTTTACCATGGTTTATTTTCAGTGCAGATCCATGCACCATAAATATATGAAACAAATTATACTTGGGGCTTTAGCGGGCAAACGTGAAGTTTTTCGGAGGAATGCGAAAGCTTTGCCACTGAATGATAAAGATTCTGTGAGCGAACACAAAGTTTCTCAAGGGACGTGAAATTTTTGAGAGCCAATGCAAATTTGTGTTAGCAAATGTAAAGTTTCTGGGGGGGGGGCGCAAATGTTTAAATAAACTTTTAATCCCATCTCATTTTTTCCATCATAATGTCCTTGTAGGGGCTCCGTGGTTTTCCACAGTCAAGTCAATATGTACTACAAATATATTATTTTGATAATCTTGTTTTCCAGTTTTGTATTAATGTTCTCAATGTACCAATTATATAGTCATATAGTAAGTAGGCTTGTAAGAACCCATTTCAAAGATTTAAAAATCCATAAAAACATTAGACCAGCAGAAATCCATAAAAACATTAGACCAGCAGAGGGCGCTGTTGTTCCACAAGTGAAAGTGATTAGTATCGCATCATCCCAGAATGTCCAATCATAAGGAAAACAGTAGAATATCTGAATATACATTTTTATTATCTCATTGTCTATTTCTTTTTGCTTCAACTTGCCATATTTCTCTGTAGAACCATGATTCACAAAAATAAATAAATTGCCTTTTTAATTTCACCTGAATCTCCACAGCTTGTCTTCCCTCTAACACAGTTCCTATATTAGGAATACTAATGATAAATGACAAAAACTGAAAGTAGTTACAAAAACAAATGAGCACTGCCATAAGTACACAAAAGCACAATTAGGACACCCGGAGTGGAGGCTTTGAACTTGTCAGGTCAAGTGGGATTTATAAGTCACATGATCCAATCAAAGTCAGGGCTAAAAATGTTGTATGGCCAAGAAGCCGCTTCCTGTCTGTCCGACTGAGGATTGAGGACATGCCTACATCTAATAAAACAACTCAGATGCAAATGTACAACCATTGTACACTAGTCATATAGTGTACAATAGCCATTGTTGCAATTCGTATTAACACATTTGAACGTAACATTAACATGCATTTTGCATGCTGACAAGGTGTAAGTGACTTCAAATAGTAGCTTGGAGGGGCCTGAAAAAAATTAGCATGTGAATATTCTGTTATATGCATTCAATTACAGGTCATTCAGGTGCTCTATTCTCTGTTACAACTGACATAGCACCATATTTTTGAGACTGGCAAGTGAGCCTGGTTAATCCAGGATCTCATTAACAGTACCCATGATCAGGGCAGACAAATCTGCTTTACCTGGAATGCTATAACCCTCCAGGCAAGGGATTTGATTGGCTGAATGGTAAAAGGTCACTGCATCTGATTGGCTGGAATTTCTGTACTGAATTTCCTATTGGTCGGAAAAGACAGGGTGTGTGGTTGATAGGTAATAAATGACCTTGAGGAACCTATCGAGCAAGGAGCTGTGGGAATGTGGTGTGCTTTAATTTTCTCTGCCATGAATCTGCTCATTTTGCATTGACCTGCGGTCTCTGTCAAGATTAAATATCTGAGAAACTGGAAATCACTTGAGAGCTGAACACAACAGGAAACATGAGAACAATTGAATTAAACTGTTAGACTAAAGGCCCACTGAGCTACAGAAATGCACACATCTTTATACAACTGAGAGCCCACTCAAATGCTTAAGCAAAATGAGAATGAGAGCGGCTGAAGGGTGACTGCACAGAACACTCTTCCTGTTTTCTGCTGTGATAGTAGGTCAAGTGAATTGTTCCGCACTGGGTCAGTACACAAGGAAAGAACCAAAGCGGATTTAAGTTATCTCGTTAGTATCATTGCCTCGGATAAACCGTTTAAACAAAGTGAAGGGCCCTATATGCAAACAAAGTTCACATCATGCGGATGTTCTCAGCATTTTTGTGGATAAAGGACATGTTAATTTTAGAAAAAAGCAAGAAAAGGGATGGTTTTCCCAAATAACTAGTGTCATTCAAAAACTTTAGTGCTTTTTAAATGATTTGTGCTCCTATGTTTAGTGTTAACTTTTATTTTATTTGTGAATGTTGCCAATAACATATTTTATGTTATTGAAAATTTATTAAAATAAATTGGCATTTATTTGGTGTTAACTTTTGTTTATTTAATTATATTTTACACCTTTGAAAAATTATTAAAATGGCAAATTAATCTGGTGTTAACTTTAATTTACTTAATCTTTTATTTTACACTTTTGAAAATGTATTAAAAGAACAAATTAATTTTGTGTTAACTTATTTATTTATAATTTTATTTTATTCATTGTTTTCTTTTATTTTACACTTAAGAAAATGTATTAAAACTACAAATTAATTTTGTGTTAACTTTTATTTATTTATTCTTTTATTTTACACTTTGGAAAGTTTATTAAAATGACAAAATGTATTTAATGTTAACTTGACAAGTATATTTTAACATTAAATTGTTTTTTTCTTTTTTATTATTTTGCTTTTTTTTACTCTTTGAAAATGTATAAAAATGACAAATTCATTTAGTGTTTACTTTATATTTTAACGTGTATTTTAAATTAATTATTTTCTTTTATTTTCACGCTTTTGAAAATTTTCACGGACCCGCCAGCAGCTCAATGCTCCTCCCGTTTGACAGCATTGCTGACGGGCCATGTTGTTATTGCTGAATGTGCGAGATATATCCAGCTGCAGACCCGCAGCACCAGCAGTTTCAGAACCGCAGCCACAGAACCGGAAGTGAGGGGCGGAGTTATTGACAACGAGAGAGCACGGTGAGTATTCTGTTATGTTTTTGCTATAGTATGTTTGATAAT